>NC_049206.1:60790288-61017788 GCF_013347855.1 Anguilla anguilla | reverse complement strand
AATAAAGTAAAGGGGCTGAAGGTGGGGTGGGGGGGTCACATGATGAGTGACATCTCTGCATAAATGTCAGCTGAAAGAAGCTCCCCCCCCCCCGCTGCCCCCCCCCCGTTACCTGAGATCAGACTGGAGAAATCCTCTCTCACACATTTCAGGTCAGAAACTTGAAATAATAATTATAATAATATTACCCTGGGGGGGAAGGGGGGGGGTGTCAAAAATCCTAGACAGCCCTGGGGCCAGAGAGCCGGCGCTGTCTGACCTCTCGTACGTCCACACATCACCTTTAACTGGCTGGAATTCGAACCGTAGACCGAGCAGCGCCAGGTTATGTAAGCCCTGACCTCCTGCTCAGCTAATCCAGGCCACAAATCCATCACATCCAGGCCACAAATCCATCACATCCATCCACAAATCCATCACATCCATCCACAAGTCCATCACATCCATCCACAAATCCATCACGTCCACAATCGCACCCATCTCACCGGTACCTGTGGGGGGGGGGGGTCTGTGTGTGTGTGCGTGTGTGTGTGTGCGTGTGCGTGTGTGGGTGTGTGTGTGTGTGTGTGTGTGTGTGTGGGTGTGTGTGCGTGAATGTGTGTGTGTGTGTGTGGCTGTCCCAAGGTTTTCTGTCCTTCCTGATTTCACATGTTCTTACATGCTTAGTTTCTTTTTGAAACAGTGTGAACTTTTCATCAGCTGATCTGAAGTGCTACAATTGATGTTATAACTGTTTCATAGAATAGCTATACCGTATAAATAAACACATTGTGTATGTATGTATGCTTTGTGAAGGCCTTATGAAGTTATTCATCTCAATATTAAAGTGCAACATTCAGGAATCATTTCCATGGCAACACAATCAAGAAATTTTAATAAGCAGAAAGTTTGAAAGCCTACCAGGAGTAAAGTAGTTAGGTTGAGTAAGGAATTTGTGTAACAGTATCCTATTGTTTCGACAAAATAACACATTCAGTCATACAGTCGTACCTTCAGTCTTTAAATAAACATTCACTTGCTTTTTAAGCTCTCGCTATTTTTGGTTTTTCACCTTAAAAAAAAAAGACTTTAAGGAGAAAAGAAGCACTTCAAGATTAAGGCAGTGGATCATTGCACTTCCCCTTAGCTTATTAATACACTCGCACTGCTTTGAAGCGTAGAATACAAATGCATCCCAGCTGGTTCCTGAGTATATTTAATGAAGGCACATCGGAGGAGCGTGATGGAGAACACATCAGAGGGCGCTCAGGTGTGTCAGATGCTGAAGTCTTTCATGGTTTCAGCACAGTTGTTAATACAAAGAGCCACATGACACAGATACTATTTTAGTTTAGTTTTTGTTCCCTGATTCTAATGACGCACTGTCCAACAAATCGCTGGAATTGAAAAAAAAGCCCTCACTTTCTTACAAATTCCTTATGTAAAAGCAGTGCACAGTCACTACACTAGCCTGAATAAGAAACAGGAAGTCAGATGGAACAGTGCTTCCTGTCCCTGTGTCCTTTTGGTGTCCTTTCACTCATGGCTGTTGTGTAATGAGTGAAGAATGAGTCCTGCATTATAAGGACCTGGTCCTCTGGTCCCTGACACTCCCACATACACACCTGCCAGCTCAAAGTAATCACCTCTGTGTGCTGCTTTCTTTTCCAGCACATTAATATGAAGAATAATTCATATGCGACAAGAAAGGCCTGACAGCACACAACAAAATCCCCTGTGATCTTCATAAAGGACAGCATATTCCCTCCAACAACACAAAGAGAAAGGATCTTTTATTTATTCATGTAGAGACCCAGAATGCAGTTTCTGACAAAATCACATTTTTGTACATTTCGGCTGGTTTCATAGGCAAAAAAAATCTCCCCCAAATCTGCCCCCAAAAACTAAAAAGATGAATAGTATGATAATCCAAAATGTATTGAGTTCAGTGTAACACAGAGACAGGCTTTCCAAAGAATCAGACAACAAAGGAAAAACAGTTGATAAAAATAGCTTCAAAAATAAATAATAAAAAGATGAACCTTGTGATGCCTCCCGTGCTGACTGCAAGCTGGCCTTCGATTTTGTCTCAAATTGAATTCCCACATGAAAAAAGGAGAAAACATAGCGGCCTGTTCTAAACTCCACTCTCTAATCCAGCCAGTTCAGCAGACGGCTGCCTTCTCTTTTTCCAGAATATGAGGTAAGAGACTGAGGAGAAAGAATGTTATAACACAGGACCACTGATGACCTCACACCTGGACAGCCACACCCACTGATGACCTCACACCTGGACAACCACACCCACTGATGACCTCACACCTGGATGACCAAACACCCCCGATGACCTCACACCTGGATGACCAAACATCCCCGATGACCTCACACCTGGACAGTCATACCCACTGATGACCTCACACCTGGATGACCACACCCACTGATGACCTCACACCTGGATGACCACACCCCCAATGACCCACTCTCCTGATGATCTCAGAGGCAAATATCAACACCTCCTAAATATATCACACCCCCTAATTACTGGACCCCAGCATGACCAAACCCACAGATGGCCACACAGTCGGAGAGGGGAAAGCGATTTTAGGACAGGGCAAGGCCAAGATGGCAGCAAAGTGAAAGGATAAATAAATAAATAAATAAATAAATAAATAAGTAGCACGAGACACAACCGTAGAAAGAGGGCTTTCAGTGAGCGATCACAGGGTTGGTTTCACTGAGCTAAAATGATCTAAACTTAAAACATTAGTGCATTTAACTTCAGGGCATTTATCCCGACACTTTGGAATAATTTCCAGACAGGAAATTATTTAGATCTTTAGATCAAGAGTCAAAGGTTTCACTTTTAGCCTCTTGTTCAATAACTGTCCCCCCTAAATCTGCACCCCATTTGAGTCATATTGTACTGAAACTATGGCCTGAAATGTACTCACCAAATTGTCCATGAAGTGCTCGTGTGACAATTTATTTGCGAACATTGCTATAAAAAACCCAAATGGATGGACAGAGCGATTGTGTGAGTCACAGGGGGGTGAGAACACGCCCCTATAACAGGCCTGCAGGGGTTCTGCACAGGAGTGGCTGTTAGGCTCATAAATCACATTATTAATAAGCAGAAGCGTAAGTCTGAGAGCAAAGCCAGGAATTCTGGGTAGCTGTAGAGCCCATGGCATCGTCACTGCCCACAAAAACCGAACCCTTTTCTGCCAAACTGGGAACCCGTGTGAGGGTTAAGAACACAGAGCTGAAACATCCTGTATGGATTATTTAGGTCTGCTCACTGGGGGGGGGGGGGGGGCGGGGAGTGAGGCGGGGGGAGAGTGGGGGGGGGGGCATCAAGGTCTCACGCCTGGTGCTTCATATGGAGCCGTGAGTGTGATGGACAGACAGGGGTGAGGGGTGGGGGGGGTGAGAGGGGGGTGAGGGGGGGAGGTGGGGGTGTGTGAGACACTCTTGGGTCTGTTGTCAGACGCTGCCTCTCCTAATACGTCCAAAAACAGAGCGCAGGGTGTGCGTGCAGGGCCGGTAAGATCAGCGCTATTCTGAGGGAGACGGGCTGCAGGGCACAGAGTGGGGGGGGGGGGGGGGGCGAGGGGGGGGGAATATTAATGAGGCAGGCTGTTCATCACTTGTAATTGGAAACAACACTAAAACTATTTTTGGGCCTGTTCCTATGCAGACAACTGGACCTGCTTGCCCGTGATGTCATATCACTCACTCACCCCCCCCCCGCCCCAGTCCCACGCACACACACACCCCCCCCACCCCAGTCCCATGCACACACACACCCCCTAAGCGGGTGGGGGTAAACATAGGGTGACACCCCTGCAGCTACGTCCTCTACAGCACTCTGTGGGACAGGGCAGGTGATTCACCTCTCAGTGGGGTGGGGCGGGTGGCATTTTGGATTTTGGTACAGCACTGTGTCTTGCTGTTGGGCACTCATGATTTCTGAAAAAGAAAATGATAAAAATAATAATGCGTTTGCAAACGATACAGCAGCAGCAGAAACACAGACAGACATACGGAGTATAATCATTAGCATTTGAAGAGTAGTGCTATGGTCGCTTCTAACCCTGCTCAATGTTGGTGACATTCCCTTGGCTTGCCTTCGCTTAAATTAGGCTGACGATAATGACGGAAGAGGTAATTATCTCAGTGTACAACACGCCCAGATTATATGTTCTTCAGTGACTCACTTTAACAGCTGACTGCAATAAACTTTAGGTTCCATTTCTTCACACCCCCCCACCCCCCCCACCCCCTTCCTGCTCAGACAGCCAGCCACCGATCCTGCCATAAACACAGACGCTACAGCACACACACACACACACACACACACACACACACACACACACAGCACACGCACGCACCGATCCGCATACACACCACCACAGTGACCTGCTTACCCTGGAAACCCATCGCCTAAATCACAGAGATATCTGCAGAAAATAACCCGGCTGCTGGAGGAAGCGTGTGCACACACCGAGCACAGGCGGCTGCTGGAGGAAGCGTGTGCACACACTGAGCACAGGCGGCTGCTGGAGGAAGCGTGTGCACACACCGAGCACAGGCGGCTGCTGGAGGAAGCGTGTGCACACACTGAGCACAGGCGGCTGCTGGAGGAAGCGTGTGCACACACTTAGCACAGGCGGCTGCTCGAAAGAGCTGCTCGTTTTTATCAGAGCGCTTTAATAAAGCCATTCTTTCCCCTGTCTGGATCCTGACAGAAGGGATCATTTACATAAGGAGTCAACAGACCTTCAAGATGTTTAAATTTGTATGTTATTGAAATGAACTCCACTATTATTATTATTATTATTATTATTGTTGTTGTTGTTGTTGTTGTTGTTATGATGTGGGATGCTGAAGTCTCTACACATGGACTGTGGTCCCCAGACTGTGTGGATGTTTTGTGGGTGTATCTCATCTTCAGAACTGGAATAACTGAACCAGGCAGGCGAGAGTGAGGTCACTGGAAAGATACTGGTAGTGCAACATTAATAGCGGCTCGGCCTTTTCGCTAAAGTGACAAAGTGCAGAGAGCTACGATGACTGCATTTCCTCACTGTCAGTTTCCATGCTCTTATAACCGTTCCCACCACAGAGTTGAACCAGGCTGGCTCATTATAGCCATTTCCCACTGTAGAGCTGGACCAGGCTGGCTCATTATAGCCCTTTCCCACTGTAGAGCTGGACCAGGCTGGCTCATTATAGCCCTTTCCCACTGTAGAGCTGAACCAGGCTGGCTCATTATAGCCCTTTCCCACTGTAGAGCTGGAACCAGGCTGGCTCATTATAGCCCTTTCCCACTGTAGAGCTGGAACCAGGCTGGCTCATTACACAAATATTTAAGTTTTTGTTTCATGATTCAATAAGAAATGCTCACACAAACAACACAAATGTTTTGTGTTTTTTCTTGTTTATTTCAAACGTCATAAGGAGGGTAAAGGACTATAAAATTACAGTATTTAAACCTTTGAGTGTTTAAGAAAAGGAGGGATAAATAATTTGGGAGATATATGGAACAGATCATGCAGAACTGTGTGGGATAAAGGCCTCCTTTATTATAGCACCTTTATGGAAAAATAAATCCTGCGTTTTTTCACTCAGTGCAAAAATAGTTATGATTTATGCATAGAAACAAAGTTGTGAATACATAAGTGTATATATCTACATAGATATATATATTCATAATATATGTTAATATATTTTCATTTCCAAACTATGGGCACACATAGTACTGTACACTGCGTTTGTGGTGTGAACACAAGCCATTCCCAAAAAAAACACATGAACAAACATTTAAAAATGGGGTTACCTGTAAGAAACACAGGTACGGTCCTTACACAGAAACTGCAGAAACAATAAATAAACTGCCAGAAATATTTCACAGACTGGCTAAATTCAGCCATAACTCTGTTTAGCCTTAAAATCTTTATATGTTAGCTTTCCCACAAATCAAATATCATCACACAAATGGATAACAGCTTACATGGTAACCATAACATTGTAAATCCCACAGACAAAATCAATGACATTTTGAAAATTGACACGCAGGAAAATGTACCAAAGAGTCACTCTATTAAAACCCAAACATCAGCGTCTACGCTTCCCACGCGTTAGCACCAAAATGACCTCGCAGCGCTGAAACTGCTGGAATTCACTGCGCTTGCACACAGACACAGTGGCGTCAGGGGAGCGGTGTCAGGGGGTTCCTGCGAGTCCCACGTGTTCTGGGATGACTAAATGTTTCACTTGAACATGAATAAAATAATTTTTCTTTTTTCAGTGCAGTCAAAAGCCTGGTGGAGCCTTTCGTGAGAATCGTAAATATAAATTTCTCACAAATGCAACAAAGAGCAAGCAGTTGTCATAATGTCGTCATAATGTTGTCATAATGTTGTCACAATGTTGACCAACATTGATTTTTTGATGCTCGTTTACGGACACAGTGCCTGTTTCTATCAGAGTCGCAGTAAAATTGGGCATCAACACTTCAGCAAAAGTCCATGCTAACAGAAGTCTGGCTAGGTTGGTGTTAAACCACCTTTTATCAGTTAACACATTTAAAGCTAAAGCTGAATATATGTTTTACACTGTAAAATAATCAATGTTAATTTCACTAAAAGAGTTTATTGGATACCAAATGTACTCTATCAGAGTAAAATGTATTCTGATAGCCTATATATGATTTAACACTGAATATTTTACTGTGTACGTTTTGGGAAAGCTTCTGATTTCCCAGTGTACATTTAAAAAAAAATTTCTAACAGATTTTAGTTGTCCAATGATATGATTCAGGGGAGGATCAGAAGCACAGGTTACTGAGAGGAACATCACTGTTCCACATTCAGATATGAACTCTGGGAGTCTAGAGCTCAAATCAAGCATTGGTGCTTAAAACTAAACATCACCATATTTTAACTTAAAGGTCACACTGGGTTTTTTTTGTTTTTTTAAAGGTTAAAGGTATTTTAACTTTTTTTTTTTTTGGCTTTGTTTCGATTTTGATTCATTTGAATTCAAATGGCAGAACCATCATCTTATGACACCAGCTTTAAATATGACCAAAATACATAACATATACTTTGGAGTTTTCATGGAATTTTAAAAATATGCAGCCAAGTATGAAGGCTATAATTCTGCCCCTGGACCAGGTGCGTCTCTGGAGTTTCCTACCAAACCAATCTCTGCCCTTCAATATTTAATTTAACCCAAGCCTTTTCAGAATCTGACATTTACACAGCACAATGCACCGCTAGGCTCATTAATAACAGCAGTGTCCCTATATAACAGGGTTCACTGCAGTCTAGCCCATCCGCTTCCCTGCACTGGTACATGCGTGCTGTTTTAGATATGTGAGCCATAGTAACTGGTGGTAAGACAGACCCGCAGACACACACCAGTCCTACAGATCTTTGGACATGTGTGTGTGCTGCTTGTCCAGGACATGCTTGCATACAGCAGGTTAGTCAGGCCTCTCTGCTTCACGTCTACAGACCAGCCAATCACACGGGGCCCTTAAACGGGACGAGGGAGGAGCAAGCATTTATCCAATCACATCCCAAGCACTTATCCAATCACGTCCCATCGCCAATGACCAATAGTAAAAGTGTTTATCACTGTGGGTCTGTTTACACCCCTGGATGTAAAAACCATGGAAAGAATTTTGACTTCGGCATTTCTAGAGAGTATCTCTTGGCGAGGTGGGGGTGGGGGTGGGGGTTGGGGGGGGACAGAGGACAGGGGTACCCAAAAAATGACCTCGCAAAATTACAGCTTCACAGTGCACATAGATCACTTGCTACAGGAAGCATCTCCAAAGTGAATTCCCAGTGGATCATTGAATAAATATTTAGAGAGCCATCTCGCCGTGTTTCCATTGCTTCGCAGTTTGTTTTTGCAGCTGAGGCTCTCATCAGCACGAGTGCGACAGTTTCACAGTCAACAGTCCTGCAGTGTGACTAAAAAGACACACTGCACCTGACAACACACCCACAACACAGACACCGCTGAGCTGACAGGCTAACCGGCTCTGTGAATGGCAAACAGAGCATGTATTTACCCAGTGTAATATCAAATATGATATTGCTGATATCATAACGATAGTTTGCATGAGCAGGACGGCGTCTACCACACAGTGAAAGGCCGATCGCAACATGGGATTAAAATAACTCCCCGTGATTCACTGACCCAGCGTCGCTCAACTCTTCTCCTGGTCCAGCAGGCCGCAGTGTCTGCAGGTATTCGCTCCAGCCACATACTACACCACCAGATTTCACACGTGAGCTCACTTCCTGAACCAAGGAGGTAAAATAATTAGTGAAATCTGGTGGTGTAGTGCATGGTTGGAGCAAATCTCTGCAGGCACTAGAGTCCGCAGGACATGGAGTTGAGTAGCGCTGCATTAGTCAGTGCATAAAAATACTTCCTCAACCGCCAACCTACTGACAACATGGGGGTGTGAACCACAGACACCCCCTCCCCCCCTCACCACCTTGTAGCAAAATGGGTTCGGAGTAAAATCATCACTGATTGAGAACAGTTAACTCTACAAGAGAACACGGGGTCCTTATTGGACTCATATAAACTCTGTGAGAGATGATTTAACCCAGAGAATTTAGCCATTTCCACATACCTCTTCTTACACAGAAATGCCAGTTTCAGGACACATAGCCCAAGGCAGGAATTAACACAGCCACACCCTACAGCCCCGCCCTACAGCCACACCCTACAGCCCCGCCCTACAGCCACACCCTACAGCCTCGCCCTACAGCCACACCCTACAGCCCCGCCCTACAGCCACACCCTACAGCCCCGCCCTACAGCCCCACCCTACAGCCACACCCTACAGCCCCACCCTACAGCCACACCCTACAGCCCCGCCCTACAGCCTAAGAAACTGCTCAGAGGAGCTGCCAGTGAACACTGCTTCACTTTAACGGCTGAGCTAGCCTGTTAGCCAACACGCTAAAACTCAACATGCACAGCGCTCACGGCCTTCTGTTTGCAGGCCAAGCACAAACACGGTTTCTTTAGCACATTATTTTATGCACTTTTGATCTGCAGATGTCAGTGATATCATCTATTCTGTTAATGCCTAACATACAGAATAGATGCCTTCAAATTCCCGGCAAAAAATGAATGCTAAGACAGTGATGCCTTCAGCATAAGTAATGCTAACATACTGTACATGAGTAATGCTAGCATACTGCACTTGAGTAATGCTAGCATACTGTACTAGAGTAATGCTAACATAACGTACATGAGTAATGCTAACATACCGTACTTCAGTAATGCTAGCATACTGCACTTGAGTAATGCTAGCATACTGTACTTGAGTAAGGCTAGCATACTGTACATCAGTAATGTTAACATACCGTACTTCAGTAATGTTAGCATACTGTACATGATTAATGCTACCATACTCTTCATGAGTAATGTTAGCATACTGTATAGATGTAATGTTAACATACTCTGCATAAGTAATGCTAGCATACTCTGTGTGAGTAATGCTAGCATGTTAGCACACCACAGGAGTAATGTTAGCATGCTATACAGGATCCCACATTAGCTTCAAAGCCAGGCAAGTGTCTATAGCCCTATGAATACCTTTTAAGAGTTGTACAGTATATTGGGCTTGTTCATACTGATAGAAACCAATCCGACAACTTACTGTAATAACAGGTATTGAATGGATGCTAAGAGGGTATTGCAGTAGATCTGTAAAAAGATTCACTTGCATTCATAGGTGACCACTTTTTCTGGGAAGTGAATAAATGTTTAAATATCAACATTAGAGGTTGATCTTAATTGAAAAAATTCAAATACGAACATGTAAGAACTTGAAGTTATATTTTTACAACAGTGACAACCTCACAGTGTAATATGATCAGTGCGTTCCCTGGCCTTTATTAGTCCAGTGCCAAACATATAAAATTAAAAATAGGCCGCATTTAACGTACAGGAAGCGGGGAGTTTATCAGACATTTCAGGCCACGTAAATAGGACGAGCCCATCGCATGTGACCTTTAAGCCAGTGGAATCTCCCTCTGACCGAGCGACGGGGCTTTGGTTTCATCGAACCCAGAAATGGGCGGGGCTACTGTGCGTGACGCACAGGTTTCATCCAATGACTGAGTTCTGCTGAGGCAAGCAAAGTTCAATGATTGACAGCTCGGTGTTGCTCCATCCATCACCAGGTTCTCGAAACCTGTCCCCATCACTGTTTTGACCAAATACCGTCTGGGAAAGGTTTCCTTTTTAAAATCTCCTTTTTGAAAGACTTATATCTCATATATATGAATTAACTATGTTCTAAAAAAAATAATTATAATGAAGATTGGTATTTCTGATACAAACAGGCACAAGACCAAGCCAAATGAATGAGTTATGACTTATGGGTACAAGCAGAAATAGAATATAAATACAAATAGAAGGGACTGTGGTTTATGGCATTTCAATCTACAGTACAGTCAAGGTAAAAACACGCTCTACAGTTATAAAACTTCCTCCAGTAAAGGCTTAGGTTTATCATCGTCATGCAAACAAAGCTTCTGATGGGCATCATTATTTAGAAATAGCAGTACGATCCATCAGTACTTCACAGAGTGAAAGGCCAACACATTTACACAATTTACACACAGGTATGAACCATGAAGGATGGTGGTAAATTACTGAAATACACAAAGACAAAACTTGAATGGTTTCATGATTTTTTATAGAATGAACAAAATGACATCGTACAACAGACAACAGCACACACGCTAGTACAAAGTGCCAGAAAGAAGGAAAATAATAATAAAATGAACCTCTTGTTTTTTGTTTTTTCTTCTTCTCATCATTCTGATGTACTTTAGAGCCTGGTAATATGGCACAGCATTGGTGTCCAAAAACAACAACAAAAATATATATAGTTTTGTGTCAATCACCACCAGGGGCTGGAACAGGCTTAATTCTCACTCTGTACACATTTAGGTCCAGCTATCCTCTGTTTTGTTTCAGCATTCCACTCAGAAATTATTGCACAAAAAGCCAGAGAAGACAGGCTCTATTCAGACCCCCCTCAACCCCCCCCCCCCCGCCACCCCACCCGCCTCCATCCCCACAAAGTTTAAACAATATAAAAAAAGAACAGAAAACAAAAAAGGAAGAGGAAAAGGAACAGGAGGAGGAACAGGAAGCGGATCAGGAAAAGGAACAGAAACAGTAAGAGGAACAGGAAGAGGAATAGGAACAGAAACAGGAAGAGGAAGTGGCACAGGAAGAGGAAGAACAGGAAGAGGATCAGGAAAAGGAATACGAACAGAAACAGAAACAGGAAAAGGATGAGTAAAAGGAACAGAAACAGACCAAACTGAATCTTCAGTCCTTTTTTCACAGGCAGGTTGGTGATGTTAGCCCTCCTGAGCACACCCAAGGCCAGGCCGACGCAGAGACAGAGAGCCGGTCCAGGAGACACAACTTCCCCGGCACAGAAGAGGAAGTGCTCAGCTCTTCTGTCAGTCTATTAGTTTGTGGGATTTCTCTCTGTCTCAAGCTTGTGTGCATGTGTGTGTTTGTGTGCACAAGCGTGTGCGTGTGTGTGTTCACTCTTCCTACGACCTTTACAGAACAGCCTGCCATCATAAAAACCCAAGCATCCACGTGTCGTACTTAATTCAGTGCAAACTGTATCCCAGGTGATATTCTCTGAGTAGCGGATGCACAGAGGGCGAGTAGAAGGCTCTCTTCACCCCCCCCCCAGACACCCCTCCTTACTCCACTCCTTTAATTCACCAGCCCAAACTTGCCCCTCCCAAAAAGCACAAACTGGGGAGTACAGCACAGTCCAGGAAAAAAACAAAAACTTCAGATCCTCCAGGTTGCTGTCGCCGTCACTGCTGCACAAGCATGTCGACACGGCAACACGCCACCCCCCCCCCCCCCCGTGTCCCAAAAAAAGGACTGGGGTGAGGGGGGGTTTCAGGCCCCATGGTGTAACACTCCATCTCAGGGGCTGACCTGTCCCAACGGGGTAGCCAAATCTTCATCTCCGTCCGCTCCTCCTCCTCCTCCTCTTACACTATGGTCTCCAGTCCCATCAGTTTGGGGATGAGGATGCGGGGGGTGACGCCGTTGTTCAGGTCCTCCTCGAACTCCAGCAGCTGTCCCATGAAGTTCAGGTTGGGGGAGATGATGGGCCTCCTGGCCTTGACGAACTTGTAGGCGTCGGTCATGGTCATCCAGGTGTGCTTCATCAGGTAGGCGATGACAATGGTGGCGGAGCGCGAAACGCCAGCCTGACAGTGTATCAGAAGGCCCTGCCCCGCCTGGTGAGCTTCCTCTGAAACACACACACACACACACACACACACACACACACGTTGCTATTTATTTTCTAAAACATGCGTCCCTGCAAAGTATATTTTTCATGATATTTTTCAGAAAGTCCAAGTTTACGACATACTGCAGTATATTACTTTTTTTTTTTTTTTTTAAAACAGCCCCTACATGGAGATCCCAGACAATCCCAAAGCCAGAAGCAGCAAGACATATCCAGAGAGAACAGCCCAGAGCATCACAGACAGCTTATCTACAACAGACATGCGTCTGCTCAGAGTTCATACAGGGACTGCAGGCAAGAAAGAGCGGTCTTTCTATGTCACCATCCAACAAATCCAAAACTAACACATCTAGTAGAACAGCTGCCAATATACTACATTTTTTTATTATAATATTATTCAAAAAGTTTTTTCTTTATTAACAGAAAATTCCATTAGCCCAAGTGCAAACACCCAAGGTGGCAAACCTGGTCCAGGCCATGGAAATGACTGACTGTGCTAGCCTGTTTCACACCTCACTTTAGCCTGTGTCAGATCCTGTGTTAGCCTGTGTCAGGCCCTGTTTTAGCCACTGTTAGCCTGTGCAATCTGTCACGAAAATACAGCAAATCCACATGAATAAAATTACACACTGTTTATAGAAACAGGAATAACAACCTTCAATTAAAGTGGCAGCCCCAGAGTCTATGGCAGAGGCTCCTCCCACAAACACAGGCTACTCCCAGACTGCATCTGCTCAGGATCATTCCTTCCTGTTTTCCGAGCGCCAGTTCTTGGCTGCGGCCCCACAGATTGTTTTTTAAAGCGAGAGATATTACATAAAACAATAAGGCTCCCTCACCCACATGTGCCGATGACATCATTAAGAACAAAATAAGATTTTAAAAATCCCCTAAGCAAAGGAGTGTAAAAACCTTTCACTTTCATACACAGATCATATCATCATATTTACTGTTACATTAACCCTGTAACCGCCAGTTATATATTCCTGTAGACTCCTTTATCTTAAAAACATACATACTGTATGGAGCACCATGATTTCATCAGACGTAACACACACACACATATATTTTATAGGTGTGTATATCCACACACACACACACACACACACACACACATATATATCATAGGTGTGTATATGTAAACACACACACAC
Source organism: Anguilla anguilla (assembly GCF_013347855.1). Lineage (NCBI taxonomy): Eukaryota > Metazoa > Chordata > Actinopteri > Anguilliformes > Anguillidae > Anguilla > Anguilla anguilla. Next base: position 61,004,309 of record NC_049206.1, on the reverse strand, counting down.
AGCTGAAGCACTTCATAAACACGCACTACAGGTCCGTATGCGAAGCGCTGGCGGCACGGACGTACCGATGAACTCGAAGGCCTCCTCGAAGTACTGGCGCAGGTTCTGCTTGTTGCTGTCGGTGGCGGGCAGGCGCTTGTAGCTGAGCGCGCCGCGCTCGTAGTGGAAGAGCGGCAGGTGCGTGGTGACGTTCAGCACGTAGCCGATGTTCAGGCGCTGCATCAGCTCCAGGTCCTGCGCGTCCTGCTCGTTGCCCAGGAACAGGAAGGGCAGGATGGGCGTCAGCTCCGCGTTCTCGATGTCCGGCGTGGAGGGCAGCGACGGGGGCGCCCCGCCCCCAGAGATCCCCGCGGCCCCGCCCGAGTCCAGCGCCTCCTGCAGGTGCAGCGAGTTATCGCACAGGTTCTCGTGGTTCTGCCGAAAACTGCTCAGCCCTCCTGTGGGGGGGGGGGGGGGGGGGGGGGGGGGGGCAGGGGAGGGGGGGGACAGAAAGTTTAATCACTGTGAGGTTCTGTAAGTCCTAGAACACACAGTCTGTAGCGAAAAGCAGACGCCCTGCTGCTCACTCAGACCCAGGCTGCAGACCCCTCTACTGAACGCACTGATGGGAGAGCTCTCCCCATATCACACAGGTAGAGTCACCTGAACACCGCCTGGCTCACAGGTAAAACACCGCTTTCTTTCTGACTTTCTTACTCCTCACCTGAACACAGCAGCTGTGTCTCAGATACACAGTCCTCAGTGTGGAGGGACAAAGGAGGGAAAATACAGACAGTATGAAAATACATACTGATGGACCTGTGAATGTCTGAATTATATAATTACACTGTATATCCTTTATTAAGTATCATTTACTAAAGCAATTCAACAGGAAAAAACGTTTAAAGCCAGCCGAGAACATGTGTAGGTTTCACACTCAAAAGGCAAACCTTTCTGCGGCTGCTTATTACTTATTAATGAGTTCAGCCTGAGCCAGACCACAGACAGCAGACTCCCACACTGCTGCTGCTCATAGATAATGAGGCGCAGGCCGGTATTCTGAGTGGGAAACAGGGAAACCGGCTCTTTTAAAACTTCTGATAACAGCAGTTAAACAGTTAAACACAGTTATGCAGAGTTCCTCATACAGGCCAAGGATGCCTCTGGGCAGTTATGCCTGAGGCTTAAATTTGAATTTTGCCAAATGAAAATAAAATAAACAAAACTGTTCCTGACCTTTAGCTTTTTTTCATGAACCAAGTGAAAATGTTTCTGTTCTGGCAGACACAGGGCCATCGGCATGTGTGAATATTTTTGGACAATTCACAAGCTTCCAAAACGTCCGAAAATATTAATCTGTGATCCAACAGTGCCAAAACGCCTCCTGGGATTTAGAATGGATCAGCATTACACAAAAAAGAGCAAGAACTCTGACCTCAAACTTTTACGCAAGATTGCTCAACAGCCACTTATAGTCCACCCTGGTGGCTCGCCATCTTGCAAAACGACTTTCAAAATGGTTTCTCAGGAGTCTGAATCCCAGCCAAAAATAGTGATGATTTATTAATGAAATTATTTATGTAGTTCAGGGTATGTTATTCAAACACATAAAAAAAAGCTATCAACATTTAGCACCCCCCCCCCCCCCCCCCAGAAAGTGTTTACATAGACAGGAAAGGAGATATTCTCCCCGGGTTTCAGTGAGCCAGAAGTCTGTCCTTGGGCACCTGTTAGCATTACCTCATCACCCGCCACCCCCCACCCGACCCCCCGCCCCCCCTCTACACCCTCCCCAGGCCTCATGGGGCTGGAGCATGAAACAATGTATCAGTTCATGCATTGTTCACATTACAAGCGCTGACCTCATGCCAAGTGATGTCATCGTGTGCCATTCACTGCGTCACCATGGAAACGGGGCAGGTGGGGTTCTGGTCGGTACAGTTAGGGGAAGTTTACAGACCAAACACTCAGGGGAGCCAATTAATATCTCTCATCGGTTTGTTTCGCATTGAGTTCTTAACCTCTTCATATTCAAAATACTTTCAGACAAGGTTGTGGGAAAACCTGGGAAAATGGGGAAAGGTTTCATGCATATTTACAATCATACTTGGTACAAAGTTAAAGTTGTCACTTTGAGGAACTAAAGAGCATTTCATTCACAAAGTTACTGTGTGGTACTGACAGTCTGGCTTCTCTGTACCACACATAACTGCCTCGGGGCTTTTATCTCAACTTACTAATCTAATGTAAACTCACAAGACGGGATATTCTTTCTTATTCAGATCATTCATCCATCTCATATAACTGTGGCGTCAGAAACGTGAGAAACCAAATATTCTACAGCATAGCAGCTGAACACCAGCAGCCAAACGCAGCTGAACACCAGCAGTCAAACGCAGCTGAACACCAGCAGCCAAACGCAGCTGAACACCAGCAGTCAAACGCAGCTGAACACCAGCAGACAAACGCAGCTGAACACCAGCAGACAAACGCAGCTGAACACCAACAGTCACACGCAGCTGAACACCAGCAGTCACACGCAGCTGAACACCAGCAGCCAAACGCAGCTGAACACCAGCAGTCACACGCAGCTGAACACCAGCAGACAAACGCAGCTGAACACCAGCACAGCCTCCGTCATTGCTCACAACCTCACAGAGAAAAGTACCTTGAAGTGTTTTTGTCTTTCACTCTTTCATTTGTGCACTCTGTCACTCTTTCACTTTCAGCTCCTGCCATCATGTTGGCACTTCGCAGAGGGAGAGGAGGCCAACAGGCCCGCACCCTCACTGCTTTTAACCAAACACAACACAACGGCTGCACTCTGTACAACACAAGTATCAAAATAATTATCCCTGTTAAAAAACAGGGGGTGAGGTGGGGGGGTGTCAAAACTGAACTGGTCTAAAGCAGTCTGGAGTGGGGAAAATTCACCATGACTTTACCACTTTTGAGTCTCCTTATGAAAACAGGAAGTGGCTTAGAGATAGAGCGTTACAGCAAGAACAGAAACACAGTGACTCACACACTGCAGCCAACGCCACTGAAATACCAGCTCACGTGATCAACCAGCCCTCCTAAAAGCTAATACTGTTACACTGTTAAGAGAAGCTAGTTTTAGACAGTTAACATAATTAACCAGCTCTCCTAAAAGCTAATGCTGTTACACTGTTAAGAGAAGCTAGTTTTATACAGTTAACATAATTAACCAGCTCTCCTAAAAGCTAATGCTGTTACACTGTTAAGAGAAGCTAGTTTTATACAGTTAACATAATTAACCAGCTCTCCTAAAAGCTAATACTGTTACACTGTTAAGAGAAGCTAGTTTTAGACAGTTAACATAATTAACCAGCTCTCCTAAAAGCTTGTGTGTCCCTTTTGTCCCTCTGTTAAGAGAAGCTGGTTTTATTCAGTCATACAGTTTCAGCTACAACACTATTCCTTACCTCTGTATCATCTCCAACCAATTTATGGATTATTAATCTCTGCTTTCATAAAACCGTAGATCAAATAATTATTCCTGCACTTGTTTATGATATTCAGCAACCAAAAACAGAATCAGGAAATAGCCATAAAGCAAAAAACAGGTTATATAATGTTGCTACGCATAAAACAAGGATTAGAAAACGATCCCTAGTGCTGGTGATAAAACATGAGAGTTCCTGAGGCTTCACACAGACCCTCCCCAGCCAATGGAAATGAACGGAACGGAATCTGTGCCAATGAGCTGCTTCCGGACCACACTGGACCAAGCCGGCCAGACCACACTGGACCATACCGGACCAGACCGTACAATACTGGACCGGACTGTACAGAATAAAACCAAACCAGACTGGACCAGACAGAGCCTGTCTGGACAGGACCCTAACCCATCCCCTTCAATTTAAAAACGCTGAGCAGTCTTTACACATAAAGAGCCAAAGAAAGCACAATTTACGGTATTAAGAGTTATTTTCATCCTGAAAGAAAAAGATACTGCCCCCTACAGATTTGTCTCTTAGAGACACTGTTGTCCACATAAACAGCATCATGGTGATTAACGTTTTAACCAATCAGCAGTGTGTTAATTCAGTGGGCGGCCAATCAGAGGCGAAGCTTGAAATTAATTAAGTGTGAATGTACAGCGAGTGAGTCAGTAACTTCAAAATAACCTCAGACAGGGTGGCGTGACCCCAAAAGGCAGCTGAGGGGGCTCCATCACCCCAAAGGACCTCATTTTCAAACAACTGACGAGCTCGCCGTGCGGCACCCAGCTTACACCACAGCAACCTCACACAGGAATCAACTGCCTGTACAGAATCATGCTTAAATCGCATGTATTTCGCATATTTGTACATTTAAAGCTTCCGCCCATTATTGCTCTGAAAAAACGATCTAGTTCACAGATCAGAACGAGCAATCAGAAAGCCGCACACTCAGGTGGTTTGTCAAGTTCATTAACTAACGTTTTGGCAAAAGATGCCTCCATCAGGGCAGTTCGAAAACATAAACTGCACATTTATTGTGAAGTGTGTCGTGTTAAAAGGGGACCTTTTGGGACACAGACAGCCGGGTTTGGAGCATCCGCTGTTCCTGTGGCCTGAACAGGTAAAGTGTGGAGGGTTCAGGTGTGAATCAATGAAACAGGTGATTATACAGCAGCTGTAACACAGAAATAGTGACTGGCCATTGACCAATCAGAAGCGAGTACCTAGCAATGCTGTGTGACATAACATCCATTGCAGAACACAGACGCTGAGCCAGAAGAAAGGAAATTTCATTATTTTCCCGTTCATGAATTTGGAAAATGTAAGAATACATCACTTAAATTGAATAAGTGACCGTTCCAGTCCAAAAGCGGTGGCCAGGTTGAGTAAGAAAAAGCCCTTTTACAAACCAGACACTGTAATTAGCAGAGCAGGGTGGCCAGATCTGAATCTCCTGCCGCGATGTTGCCAATCCAGCAAATGGAGGGAAAAAAACACCTGGACTTTTACCAACATGACTGCCCAAACACTCCACCATGCCAGGGAAGAGTGTGCCATCCACCACACAAACACACACACACTAACACACTCACACACATACACAAACACACACACACACACGCACCTACTCACACACTCTCACACTCACACACATACACAAACACACACACACACACGCACCTACTCACACACTCTCACACTCACACACACACACACACACACGCACCTACTCATACACTCTCACACTCACAAACACACACACACGCACCTACTCATACACTCTCACACTCACAAACACACACACACTAACACACTCACACACATACACAAACACACACACACACACGCACCTACTCACACACTCTCACACAAACACACACACACTAACACACTCACACACATACACAAACACACACACACACACGCACCTACTCACACACTCTCACACTCACACACACACACACAAACACACACACACTAACACACTCACACACATACACAAACACACACACACACACGCACCTACTCACACACTCTCACACTCACACACACACACACAAACACACACACACACACCTACTCACACACTCACATACACACACACCTGAGCTCTGAAGCATGATCAATCCCAACCGAACCCACACACCGCTTTCAGATCACTGAAAAAATGAAGAGAGAAAAAAAAACTTTTTTTTCCTTTATGTCACAGCACAGCCGTCCAATCCTGTCACAGCTCCCACTATTTCCTGTGTGTGTGTGTGGGGGGGGGGGTTATGTGCATATTTGGGGGAGTATACATGCATGCTTCGCAGGATGGGTAGCATACAATTTTTTGGAGAGTGAAGCAAACATCTCCTACTGTAGCACAACTGTGCTTCTCCCGAAACTGTACAGAGAACAGCGCGTGTGCTCCTCCACCCCTCCTCCACCCCTCTACTCATCTCCAACATCCCCAAATTAGAACATCACTTTACTGCTTTAGTACAACAACGACAGCAACACCCAAAATAAGAAAGACACGTACGCTGTCCGCGTTTACCCTGCGACGCAGAGCCAAAACGCACACGTCCAAAAAAAGACGCCGCGGCCATTTGACCAAAGAGCCGATCCACACCTCCATACTGCCAAGCTGAGGATCACACGGAAATGGACTGCACTAGTGAGTGCCGTGGATGTACTTTAGTTCAGCTGGACATGAGCACTGTGTATGTACTTTAGTATGGTGTAGTTTGATAAGAGTGCTGGGGATGTACTGTAGTGTAGTTTGATAAGAGCGCTGGGGATGTACTGTAGTGTAGTTTGATAAGAGCTCTGGAGATGTACTGTAGTGTAGTTTGATAAGAGCGCTGTGGATGTACTGTAGTGTAGTTTGATAAGAGCGCTGTGGATGTACTGTAGTGTAGTTTGATAAGAGCGCTGTGGATGTACTGTAGTGTAGTTTGATAAGAGCGCTGTGGATGTACTGTAGTGTAGTTTGATAAGAGCGCTGTGGATGTACTGTAGTGTAGTTTGATAAGAGCGCTGTGGATGTACTGTAGTTCAGCTGGATATGAGCGCTGTGGATGTACTGTAGTGTAGTTTGATAAGAGCGCTGTGGATGTACTGTAGTGTAGTTTGATAAGAGCGCTGTGGATGTACTGTAGTGTAGTTTGATAAGAGCGCTGTGGATGTACTGTAGTTCAGCTGGATATGAGCGCTGTGGATGTACTGTAGTGTAGTTTGATAAGAGCGCTGTGGATGTACTGTAGTGTAGTTTGATAAGAGCGCTGTGGATGTACTGTAGTGTAGTTTGATAAGAGCGCTGTGGACAAACTGTAGTGTAGTTTGATAAGAGCGCTGTGGATGTACTGTAGTGTAGTTTGATAAGAGCGCTGTGGATGTACTGTAGTGTAGTTTGATAAGAGCGAGGTGTATAGAGCTCCCTGTGCACGTGCAGGGTAACTGAGCCCACTCCAGCAGATGAGCTCACCACCCACTTTCAGCCATTACAAAAAAACGTGACTAAAACTGCCACTGTGCAATGTGGCCTTTTCTCCACAAAACCGCTCTTCAGATCGGCCAATCAGCACCGGCTCCTGCCCACTCACCACCCTCCCACCCGCTGCAGTTTAAAAACTATCTTACTCTAACTTTCCTTTCATTCTCAGTCAGATTAAGGGTACTGTAGTTCCCCACACCACACAGTAAACGCTTCAGTGTTCATTTGACTCCAACAGAGCTTCTACAAGTCCACATGGTTAAAGGTTTAAAATGTACTCCTATCAGAGTACATTCTGTAGCATGTTCTTGTACCCTCTACAGTTTGGGATTAAACAGTGAGCTGCTTTTCTTCTTCTGTTTGTTTTTTTAATAGTAATCCCAAAACTCAGAGTGAGGCCTCTACCTTTCAGCAATGATCCCAAAACTCAGAGCTCGACTCTGTACCTTTCAGTAATAATCCCAAAACTCAGAGCTTGACTCTGTACCTTCCAGTAATGATCCCAAAACTCAGAGCTCGACTCTGTACCTTTCAGTAATGATCCCAAAACTCAGAGCTTGACTCTGTACCTTTCAGTAATGATCCCAAAACTCAGAGCTTGACTCTGTACCTTTCAGTAATGATCCCAAAACTCAGAGATTGACTCTGTACCTTTCAGTAATGATCCCAAAACTCATCTGAACCCGTTACCTTTCAGTAATAATCCCAAAACTAAGAGGAACCCGTACCATTCAGTAATAATCCCAAAGATGACTGGAACCCGTACCTTTCAATGATCCCAAAACTCATCTAAACCCGTACCTTTCAGTAATAATCCCAAAACTGAGAGGAACCCGTACTTTTCAGTAATAATCCCAAAACTCAGTCGAACCCTTTACCTTTCAGTAATAATCCCAAAGCTGACTGGAACCCGTACCTTTCAGCACGATGGGGTCCTTGCCTTCCCGCCGCAGCGACTCCAGGACGACCTGCAGGGGCTGGGAGGGGGCTCCCTGGGAGGGCGCGGCCCGGCTGGGCTCGCTGGTGCTCTCGTCGTACACCACGATGTCTTTGGAGAAGAGCCCTTTGAAGGAGTCCCGGCCCTCGCGGCAGGACAGCAGGTCCAGCACCGTGATCTTGCCCTGCTGCAGCCGGCGCCGGCTGATCTTGTCCGAGCAGTTGATGTGCACCGCCCCGCGGATGTGGCACTTGTTGTACTCCATGAAGGGGCGGCAGTCGATGATGACGGGCGCGGGCGGCCCCGGCTGGGGGCCCTTGTAGGAGCGCGTCATCTTGCGCGCCAGCTCGTTGGGGTAGATGACCCGGACGGGGGAGGGGGGCCGGACGGCGGGCGGGGCCAGGGGCGCGGAGAGGGGCGGAGTCAGGGCATCGCTGTTGTTGACCATGGGGGGGGCGCCGGGGGGCAGGCACACGGCGGAGCTCAGATTGGGGCTGCTCACGCTCACCCTCGCCGCCCCGCCCTTCTCGTACGTGCTCACCGCACAGCAGCTGACGCTGCTGCAGCCACAGGACAAGGAGCGGGTCGAGCCGCTGGACGAGGGCATATAACTCAGCTCGGTCGCCCGGATCTCCACCACCGTGGTGCTGATCAGCGTCTGGCCGCTGCCGTGGGAGACGGAGTCCAGGTAGCGGGCGGTGTCCAGGCGGAGCTTCAGTTCCTGCGGTCGGATCGGCCTCAACGCCACCACTATTCTGTCGTCTAGAGGAGAGGGAGGCATGTGGAAACGGCGGGTTTGGCGATCCAGGAAGAACCGGAGAGTCCCGTCTAGGAGGCAAGGAACAGGGCCCAGGAGGCTTCGCGTTATTCACCAAACCGGCAGACGCGAGAGCGCGCCCGTACGAGAGACAGACCACCGGAGACAGGCTGGCCCGGAGATACCGGCCTGAGCACAAGACTGCAGCCTTACAGCACGGGCACTTTTTACCTGATGCAATTCACCGCCAAAGAGAATCAAACCATTTGCTGTTACATGTTCCAGTACGTTCAGCAGCAAAATAAATATCTAATGAATAAATTAATAAATATACAAATGCAAGTATCATGCAGGCTAACACACCAAGACGTCGTCCGGCAGATTTGTTTTAGTCTAAACGGCTGGGTAAATAAACTGTTCAGTTTATAGCAACGCATCATGTGTATGTGATGCCCTCTCGCTCTCCTCGCGCTTAAAATGAGACCGCCAGACTTGGCGATGGGGATACTAAATTCATTGCGGTGCTCGGCCGCTAAATATATAGTGGGGTTGCATTCCGTTTGGGGAATTCGACTCCGTACAACTGAATTTATTGTGAAAGCCAGACCCAAACCGGCAGCATATGCGGGTCAAATAGAGCGTTCAACTTAATCAAAAAAAGAAAAGAAAAAAAGTCTCATCATTGATCTAACGGGATTTCACGTTGCTGTCCTCGGATAGTCCGGATCTCTGCACATTTTCCGCGGCTTAAATATAACATAGCCCACTGCACCAACTCACTGCAGTCGCTTTCCCCCCCAAAACACGTCTGGAGCGGTTACAGACTGCGTTAAATGCCATTTCGTCCTTTATCGTGCCACGATTATGTTTGTTTTCACCACCCCCACGGCTACGTACCCGCTATACACATACAAAATACAGCCGAACGAGCGGCGAGACCCCGCAACACAGAAATCAGGGAGATATGCTAATTACAGCGACCGGCATGTGGACGTGCTGAGAATGTACTGACTTGTTTCGGCATAAATCCACGGTCTGAGAAGTTTTCCCCCTCATCCAAATTGTAACGCCAAATGACGTCGTAAAAACAACTATCCGTTCAAAAATGCGTGTGAACCGTGCTCACCATCTGCACGCTATCAATCATAATTACACCGTAGCTGGGCATCGATCAGCTCGCTTGCTTGCTTTCGGAGACGCGAGATCGACCCACATCATCAACTTGAGAAACTCAGATGTAAACCTACAGGTATAGACAGCAGCAATGCTTAAATTTCAGGCAAGTGTTATTAATAATCGGCACTGCGTCCTGTTCTCCTTGCATTCGGTGAAAACGTGTATTTATGTGACGGAAAAGCGCTATGATCACTGTAATATTGCCGTGCTGTACGAAACACATGCAGTTTAGCATGTCATGTACATAGCATTGACTGTATACACATTAAATATATATTTAAAAACTTTCTCAACGAGTTACATATAATTTCAGGTTTTAACAAAAAAAAAGTTTGACTTACATTTAGAAAAAAACCTTGGTACAGCCCCGATGTTTTTGGTCAGATTTTTAATAGTTTCTAATCAACAACGTTGACTCCATTCAGCCCGTCCCATTGCTGTGAATCCGCAACATTTTTACTTTCAGCCCTGGTCCCAGTCATATAATATAAAAGTGGGGTCAACCAACCTAGAGAAGTACTACTTTACGATTGACGCGCCTAGGAACCAGTAGAAGACGTCATTAATATTAAATACGCGATCATTTAAAGCGATAACCAACCGAGAAAGGGGAGGGTGGAGTTTGTCGGGTGTAAAGTCAGCTTTCTCAGGGTTGTCGAGTGAACAATGCTGATGGGCTCTGTATATGAGAGCAGGGGTGATGTCATTGGCAACCAATCAAAAGGCTGTACGGCCGGAGCGAGGCAGAACGAAGCAGCAGCCGGGCCTGTGCGGCGCGAGCAGAGCCGCGAGCTCAGCTCTGGGACGGACGTAGCGCGCGCCTCCATTGTGTCTTTTCAAACGCGCGAGCTGGGCTGCCGCGGTGAAATATGTGTTCAGACATTCTGACGTGTTCAGTGCACTGCCACCGCAGGACAAATACGCGGCTGAGTGTAAACTGAACATATGGAACGCTGATGCCTGTTCCCGTGCTTGCAGCTGGTTAGGAATATTATAGATTTGTAGAAATGCCGGTTTTGTGTTATAAACAATCAAATTTTGTGTAAAATTAAATACAATAAAAATACACATCAACAAACATATGTATGTATTCATTTGCAGAAATACTCAATATGTTATCAATATATTATAATATATATCTAAATTCCCAGAATTGTAAGCAATATCAAATTTTGATTCACATACAAATCCACTATTATGAAAAAAAATGGGGAAAATTTCAGATGTTATTGCATTGTTAAAGCAATACATTACTTGTGCCATGTGATTGTTTCAAATTTTCTTATGGGGAGGTGTACGTTTCCTCTACACACAGGTTAGACTTAAATTTCAGTGGAGGATGGTGCAAACCCCCTCCCCCCCCCCCCCCCCCCCCCCCCCATGCAACCCATGGCTACTACTCAAGCATGTTGTCTCTCTGTTACAGCTACGTGACCACAGTGACCCAAGGAAGCCTTTGACAAATGTCAAGTAATATTATTGCTGGTAAATCTCACTTTTTGGCACGCACTCCGACGCGAAAGTGCCAAGTTGGCAGGCAGCACCTTCCCATATGACATGGGGGAGACGCGGCACGGGGCTGGGGAGGGGGAGGACGTGGAGCTGGGGGAGTGGGGGAGTGGGGGGGGGGCGCAGGGCTGGGGGGTCTCACCAGCATTACAAACCCGGTCGTATCTCAGCCCGGCTATTTATACCTTCAACGGCAGCCCAGGACAATGCAGAACATTCATTATTACCGCTAATAATAGCAATAGGCATGGCAGTTTAATTTTAATAGAGGTGCTGTTGCAGCTGAGCTGGGGTGGTTTTTGTGACTGCTGAGAAAAATACTTCAGTCTGTTGTTGTTGTTTTTATGGTGCGATGGTTCTGATGGCTGTTTTCCTCGTGGTGAAATAGGTCAGGTTGTTGTTGCTTTTGGTTTGTCGTTGTCTGGTTGCTCTTGCCTTCACGCTGCGGTCGTTTCTTGGCGTTGTATTCCGTAGTTCGGGCTGCGGTTGTCTTCATCGTTCGAGCGCCATTTTGTGCTCTTCACAGTTTCCCTGGCCCACTTCATCAGTTCTCTTTCCCTTTGATCTTGTTTTTTTTTAAACACTTCCTTTTCGCTCAGCAGAGAGCGTAGTCCAGCCCATCTGCATTGTAGCTAAATTAAGGAAGTGCTAACACACTTCGCTGCCGTTACATTGTTCTGAGCAAACCCAGCTAATTAATCAAAAAGAAAGGGTAACACAAGCACCTGCACTGTTCAAAAATAAAAGTGAAAGCACGTTGGGGTTTGACTGAACCTGTACCTGTGTGCAATGCACTGCACGCAGTGTTCCATCTGAGCTCCACACAGTGCTGGGGCAGGTGTCATTGGGGGGCCAAAGAGCTGCGAGTTTGAGTCCTTCGGTGAGTCACTGCTGTTACACCCTTGAGCAAAAGGCCTTTACTTCAGTTAATATTCAGCCGCATAAACAAGTGCCAAAGCGTGTGAGAGACGTAACCCGTGAAAGTCACAGAGAGGGGAAGCATCTGCTAATCCATAAATAATGGAAATAATGGAAAAGCTGCCATATTGACTGCTGTCCTTAACGGCGCTAAATTTAGAAATGGGAAAAGCTTTCAAAGTCAAACGCAGCCACTGAGCATATTCAAATGCATCCGAAAAATGCAAATCCGCGACAGAAGTTCACGGCCCAGGAAACAGGCGATAATTATGCGGCTCCTTCATCGCAAACCAGCGGATAAGCCTGGGAAACTCTCTGAAAGTTTCCGTCAATGCCACCGCGGCACGGGCATGGGCATATTCCACGGCATGGGCATCCACCATGGCACAGGTATAAAACATGGCATGGGCATACACCATGGCACAGGTACAAAACATGGCATGGGCATACACCATGGCACAGGTATAAAACATGGCATGGGCATACACCATGGCACAGGTTTAAAACATGGCATGGGCATACACCATGGCACAGGTTTAAAACATGGCATGGGCATACACCATGGCACAGGTATAAAACATGGCATGGGCATACACCATGGCACAGGTATAAAACATGGCATGGGCATACACCATGACCACCTGCTAGGATTCAGTCAGACTCGAGTTTCAACTTTGAATCATAATTACATGTGTTTCATAGTGCTTTTTTAATATTATTATTATTATTATTATTATTATTATTATTATAAATTATTCACAGACACGGTTTGGTGGGTTAAATTTGGCAAAAAGTGTTCATTTGAAGTAAAAAAGTAGCCTAAGGGTTTGTGTGTGTGTGTGTGTGTGTGTGCTCTCATCTTGTGTGTGTGTGCACGTGTGCTCGCACGTGTGTTCTGTGTGTGTGTGTGTGCACGTGTGTGTGCTGTGTGTACGACGGGCGCTCTTGCAAATTCATATCTATTTTTGAGCACCTGGATCTACTGCACACCTGTCCCTGCAGAAAGGGACGCAGAACGGCTGTAGACCCACATGCCCATATCGCCAGCAGTGATGTAGGCGGGGCTTGTGCCCACTCCCCCGCCCCCCCCCACTCCCCACCCCCCCACGCCCGGGTTGATTCTGGTCTGAAGCTCAGCTTTCGGACGGCCCTCTGTTGGGTGACTGTAGCAGTCGTGGCAGGGCCACAGGCAGAAAGTCCCCCTCACTTCCAGGGTCTCGGGGGTGGGTGGGAATTTGGTTATTGTGTAAATGTGTGGAGCAGAATGTGACCCCCCCCCCCCCACAGGTATCTCAGTCCTTTGATCTTTCACCCTGCAGGTGCTCCTACCCGCTCTACGCCGCGTGACCTGCGCCTCCCCCTCGAGCCCCGCTCTGCGTTCAGCGCCTCCTCACCGTGCACACAGGAAGCCGTCTGCACGCGGCTGAACGCCCACACCTGAGAGTCTTTCCGTGTAGGCGGGCAGGTGGGCAGGCGGGCAGGCAGGCAGGTGGTAAATCCAGAGAGTTTCTAAGAAATGAAATATGGAGGTTTGCTACTTCCGCTCCTTGCGGCGTTGCGTTTGCACGTGTGTTTTATTTCAGGTGTTTTGTTTATAAAGGTGCCTTTCATCCCTTTCCAACAGCTCAAAGCCCTTTACCCTCCCCCCCTCCCCCAGCTGGGTGATGATGCACGGCGGCCATTTTGTGTCACAGCTCTCTCCTTGCACATGAGGTGGAGAAGGAGGGGAATATTTACCCAGTGAAACTACCCCCACAAGTGCAGCGGTACGTTGGCGGTAATGCCTGTACACTCCGGCGGTGGAGGCCGCACTTCCCCCGAGAGACAAAGCAGGTTTCCTTTCACCAGCTTTCAGCCTCGTGCGGGCCACTGTAGCGTCCCGAAAATTTTTTGGTAACCGCTTCAGTCGGCCACAGAGAGGCGAGGCGCGTGTGCCTCTCGCTCACGGACAGAGCAGAAGTTTTAATCCCACCTTCAGTTCTGCTCACAGAGCCACAAAGCAAAGGGCAGCAGTGTGGTGTAATGGGTAAGGAGCAGGTCTTGTAATCTGAAGGTCACAGGTAGGACACTGCTGTTGTACCCTTGAGCAAGGTACTTCACCTGCATTGCTTCAGTTTACATCCAGCTGTGTAAATGGATGCAGTGTAAATGCTGTGTAAAATGTTGTGTAAGTCGCGCTGGATAAGAGTGTCTGCTAAATGCCTGTAATGTAAATCTCTTGGGGCTGTTGTTTTTTTATCTCCCGTGATGGGGTGAAAAAAGCAGAAAGCAGAAAGCAGAGCATGCTGGGTGTGATGTGCGCAGAACCTCCGCGCTGATCCGAGGACCCGAAACCCACTTCCTGTGCAGCAGGCGAGACGGCGCTGAGGAGCAGACGCGCGGTGAGACTGCAGCGGAGAAGAGGGCGAAACCGCAGCTGGGGCGCCTGTGGGGGCGGGGGGGGGGGGGGGGGGGGGGGGGGGCGGGGCGGTTCTCGCGGTTCTTATGGATCTGATGGTTCCAGTGGTTCTGGGGGTTCTGATGGTTCTGATGGTTCCAGTGGTTCTGGGGGTTCTGATTTTTCTGATGGTTCCAGTGGTTCTGGGGGTTCTGATGGTTCTGTAGTGGTATGGCGGCACGTTCCCCAGCCATGCTTTGGGCTCAGTCACGCTCTCAGAAGGCTCGGTCAGCAGAACGTCCTCCCTCCTCATTAACATGTTTCATTCCTGCAGCGAGAGGGGGCCATCCCCATGACGATGCCCCCCCCGGCTGTACAGCAGTGGTGTGCGTAGCGTGACACACTGACATTAAGCATATGCCATGGCCTTCTCCGTCACCAGATCTCAGCATCTGCGGGTTATTCTGGAACTACTGCTGAGACTGAATTTTCCCCTCACATCAAATAAGCCTCAGCTGGTTGCCTGTGTTGTGGAATACTGGACTCCCGTTCCTCTGGCAGAATTCCGGAATTCCTGCATTATTCCTATTAACCCATGTGTTCGATTTGGGCCTGCTTAACCCTGTGAAGAGCAGGGTTTTTGGAATGCTTTTCAAAAAAAAAATTATAAGTCAATGTTCTAGAACTCCACTGCTTTCAGTCACCAGTAGCGATTGTGAGAAATCAGCATTAGAATATGCAGTTGAGAGCATTCTCAGCACATATTTGTGATCTCACACGTTAACAAAGGTTCCTGCACTTTCTTTTGCCGTAAGTATATTTAGCGTCATTAAATACATAAAGCATCTCTCACGTTTGGCGGTAAAAGGATAGTTTGCCACTCTCCACTTCTCTCAAAGCCGCTCTGAATGTCTGTCTAGCCAGTGAGCGCGGGGAACATTCTGGTAAATAATGCTCATAACTGTTGAACAGCTTGTCTCAAACCTGCGCCTCAGATCTGGAAAGATGCTCAGATGGACACACAGCTTGCGTTTAAAAAAAACGAAAAAATTAAAAAGCAGGCATCCGGAAAAGGTGATGAGGGAGGGGAGGGCTGGGTGCCCAGCCAGTAACCTGAAATCACTGTGTTCAGCCAATAAGCTTGCTGCTTCCTTGCCTTTCCCATCCAATCGCAACCCGGCATGGTGGCCACACCTACCACTGTGTCTCACTTACAGTCAGGAAAAAGGGGTTTTAAATGTGATGTGTAGTTTTCAGGGTTTTAGATGTGATGTGTAGTTGTCAGGGTTTTAGATGTGATGTGTAGTTGTCAGGGTTTTAGATGTGATGTGTAGTTGTCAGGGTTTTAGATGTGATGTGTAGTTGTCAGGGGGGTTTCCGTAAGACCAACAGCAAGACAGGATAAAAAACAGCAGAATCCCCCATTCCAGACACAAAAGCCAACAAAAAAATCACTAACCACAGACTGTGAGGCAGGCTTCACCAGACCAAACCAGCCAGCAGCCAGTCACCAGGCCGATGGACCGACTTTCCTCAGGTGTCCCCCAAACAGCGCGAGGAGCCGAGGAGCGGTCGGACCGTTCGGTTAATTTCCTGTGATTCCGGGTGCTGGCCTCGCGCTCGCGGTCTCACGCAGGCAGGCAGTCGGCCATTTTCCTTCCGCAGACGAAAGCGCACTTTGACTCACGCGCGTTCCTGACATCATCTTTGTGAAAAGAGTTCGCCGTCATTCAGAAACCTCTTTTGACTCATGATCTAAAAAAGAAAAGAAAAAAATTATCCAAATGACTATAGCGAGGTTTGCTTTGAGGCAAGATTTGTTTTGTGCGGTAAGAGCATGAGATTATGTGTTGGCTCATACAAACTGGCCATGTACCTGATGACTCGGTAAGGTTCATTGCCTAAGCCTGTGTCTGTGCACTGATGTAAGTCTCTCTGGAGAAGAGCAACTGTTAAATGCGTAAATATAAATGTGTGTGTGTAAATGTGTGTGTGTGCGTGTAAATGTGTGTACATGTAAATATGTGTGTGTGTGTGTGTGTGTGTGTGTAAATGTGTGTGCTGCTGAAGATAGAGGTATCTGTTCCTCCATTACTCAACCCAACCTGACTCTCCTGTAGCCTGAAGAGACTGTGAATCATTCACTGTCACTTAGCAACTGCCAAATATTGTTTTGCTAATAATCAAGAAGTATGCACACACACAAACACAAACACATGTACACACGCGCACACACACACACACATAGACACACACACACAAACACAAACACATGTACACATGCGCGCACACACACACACACACACACACAAACACACACGCACATACACATGCATACACACACACACATATACACACAAAAACACACGCACATACATACACACACGAATGCTTACACATGGACGCACACAAACACACGCACACACACAGACACACGTACACACTCATACACAAACACACACACGTACACACACACACCACAGACACGCGTACACATGCACACACACACGCACACAGAGACACACACACACGTATATGGCTCATGATGTAATGAGCTCAAAATGGATGCCCTACATGAGAACGTGGGGCAAGTCCAATATTAGTCTTCGGGCACCATGACTGTCCATCTGCTCCTTCTCTCATATAACCTGACAAGACCTGACCTACACGCAACAGCTCCTATGAGACCACAGATCATCACGCTTTCTGACATCTACGTGAACCAAAAATTCATTACTGCAGCCGAGTCTTTGACGAATCCACCATCACTAGTGTTGAATGATCCTACTGAGTTCTCCGTGCTGCTAGTCGTTACCCAATAGCCATATTATCAGTGTTGTTATTCTCATGGTTCTGCGGACACACCCACCTGTAACACAGGACCGTGATGTCACTCCACACAGCTGAGCAGATTCAGGACACCATGATATCTATTACAAAACAAACAACACAGTTATGCAAAGTTACGCCAGACTAATATCATGTCAGACCTAAACCTAAAATCATAAAAGTAAACGAGCACAAAATCAGTCGTACAAATTTGGCTGTGGAAAGATCTGAAGCAGTCAGTTTTACATTTATGTGTCATTGGTCAATATCCCGGAAACAAACAAATGCCAAAAACACTGTAACATACAAAGTTTGTTCTTGGAGAACAAAGGTCTTCTTTGTTAACACATCAGATCTTTCAAAAGATGATGAGGTCAGAAACCAACCAAAAAATACAGAGAGCATTGTCCATGTGACCTAAGAGATCTGAAGTAGGAATACAAAGTTACAATAAGAGAATGTGGCCTTTCAAGTTATCCAGTGTTCCCTTCATCATAACCATTTCAAGAGTAGGTTTTTTTTTAATGTTTTTTTTTTTTCAAAATTCTAAGTCAGCGTTCTAGAACTCTGTTTCTTTCGGTTCCCTGCAGTGATTGTGACGTCAGCATTAGAATGCTCAGTTGAGTACATTCTATTCACGTATTTGTGACCTCACAACTTTAAAGGGTTAAAACTACAATAAGAGGATGTGGGTTGCAGAGTTTTGCAGTGTGCTCTCTGTTTTTAGACTACAGTGCAAGGTTGTGGGTTGTCATGGTTTCCACTGCACCTCTGAATGTCCTGGGGGGGTGGGGGGGGGTGGCAGCGCTGCGAGGGCAGCAGGTTTTGACAGCCATCACGTGAAGACACTGTCAGCATCCTGTCCTCCGGTTTTTCATCTGATGTCAGCTCATTCAGCTAAAAATACATTTTTTAAAAATGTGGAATATACGTGTATATATAAGTTTCGCTGATTTGTACAAATGCATGATTGTACTCATCGTGTTACAGGTTTGTGATTCTTCAGCTTGAGAAGAGGGGTCAGGGGGTCAGGGGGTCAGGGGGTCAGCAGAGCGGAGGAGGTCCACAGTGACCATGTTCCTGTGATCTCCTCCATCACATCTTTAACACACTGAAATTAGGAAGAAAATACTGGGCCCTGCACTCACCCAAATGAACAGTATCAATATTTACTCCACAGTCCGGCCAAGAAAAATTACATACACACACACATACACGCACAGACACATTGACTGAGGGTCTGATGCTAATAATGTAAAACAGGAACTGTTTTTAGGACAGGGGGGTCACCTGCTGCCCCCCCCCCCCCCCACTTTAAAACACAATATCAACCCCCGGGGCCACAGGATCCAGCCGCAGCCGGCTGCAGCTGCATCCTCCCCCCGCACGGTTCGCCGAGTGCACACCGACCCAAGAGGGCAGCCATGCGGGGGGGGGGGGGGGGCAAACTACAGCCCTGCGGGCCTCACAGTGTCTGCAGGCTATCCTGGGCTCGGACCCCACAGTGTCTGCAGGCTATCCTGGGCTCGGACCCCACAGTGTCTGCAGGCTATCCTGGGCTCTGACCTCACAGTGTCTGCAGGCTATCCTGGGCTCGGACCTCACAGTGTCTGCAGGCTATCCTGGGCTCGGACCTCACAGTGTCTGCAGGCTATCCTGGGCTCGGACCCCCACAGTGTCTGCAGGCTTTAATGGGCTCCTTTCCGTCAGCATCTGATTTAATGCCTGTAAACAAAGCGTGTGCAAGCAAGGTGTGTGGACTATTTAGCCAATCAGTGACTCGAATGACTCAGACTGAGTTCTGAAACACACCAAAAACAGGACTGGAGTCCGACACCTCTGATCTAGGTCAGCTGCAAATGGCAGACCAGTAAAGCACAAGTTCCCATATCAGAGGGATGCAGGGTCTGCTAGTTTTTCTGCATATTTCAGAACTCATTTGCTTATTTGTACACAACACACAAGTGAAATAAAAAAAAAACTGGTTAAGCTGCACTCGCAGACAAACAGCATATGTGCAGCCGGCAGGCGCAGATTTGCAACCTGTTTGTGTTTTTGAAGGAATCTGCTCACGTGGCGAAGCAGAAATAACGAGGGCCGGGTGCTCGCCCGCTGAGTCACGCTCACGCCGCGCCCTGAACGCGCTCTGAACGCGCCCTGAACGCGCCCTGAACACACTCTGAACGCGCTCTGAACGCGACCTGAACACGCTCTGAACGCGCTCTGAACGCGCTCTGAACGCGACCTGAACACGCTCTGAACGCCGGCCTGAACACACTCTGAACGCACCCTGAACGCCGACCTGAACACGCTCTGAACGCGCCCTGAACGCCGGCCTGAACATGCTCTGAACGCGCCCTGAACACGCTCTGAACGCCGGCCTGAACACGCCCTGAAAGCCCCCTGAACACGCCCTGAACGCGCTCTGAACGCCCCCTGAACACGCTCTGAACGCGCCCTGAACACGCCCTGAACGCGCTCTGAACGCGCTCTGAACGCGCCCTGAACGCCCCCTGAACACGCCCTGAACGCGCTCTGAACGCACTCTGAACGCCCCCTGAACGCGCTCTGAACACGCTCTGAACACGCTCTGAACGCGCCCTGAACGCCCCCCTGAACGCGCTCTGAACGCGCCCTGAACACGCCCTGAACACGCCCTGAACACGCCCTGAACGACGGCCAGGCGTCCTCGGAGCTCGTCCTGGAAATCTGGAGCCTGGCTCGCGCCCAGGGAGGGGAACGGCAGCCGCCATCTTCTGCTCCCCGTCGTCTCGAGTCTGAAGGCGCCCGACGCGCTCACGGAGTCCTTCTTCAGCAGCCGCATTTCACTTAAAATAAGAAGTGACACCAGGATTGTGAAAACACGAACGGTGAAAACTCTCAGCCGGGGCTTCAGGACTCACCTGGAAAAATACACAAGTGGTTCCTTTCAGAACATCAAAGAATAACAACGTGGTCTCAAGACAATCAGAAATGTTTTCAGCTCACAAAATCAGAAACCAGGAAACCAGGCGCAGTGGGTTAACTAATCAGCTGTTTTAATTGCTCAATTATGAACAACAATGAAAAGCAGCATGCATGGAATTGTTGGTGCAGAATGTTGCAGGTATTGCAATGACAAGTTGACCAATCACAGACTTTAGATCTATAATATGTTACACATGACTAAGTGCTGGTACTGGGGAAAGCAGCCTGGTTTTTCTCTTTATTTCACTCAATTTGGTGGATATGGATGAAAAAATGTTGCTTGAGATATATATATATACATTAAAACCTGAAAAATTGCTCAGAGTTATGGACACAGCACGTTGCCGTTGTGCTGATTTAAGGCCTGTGTGTGAGATGGGCTTCCTCTACATGGCAGGAGTTACGCATTGCTGTGACAGAGATGAGCTGCTTCCCCTTCACTGTAAAGGGCTTTGAGTCTGTGAAAGGTGCCATACAAATCTATGCATATCGCACCACACATAAATATTTATCATTGTCGGGTGGAAGCACTGGTTTAAGAATAACACCATGAATTAGAGTTGTTGTGTTTTATTTCACTTTGACTTCTGTGTGAACTTCTGGTTTTGTAAGTTGTGTCTGTAAATTAGTCACTTTTCATGACGGTTTCAGTTCCATTGTTGGAGGAATTACCTCAGAGTCACCGATTAGTCACGGCTAACGCGGTACAAAGGGGCCCAAGTGGCGGAGCCGCCGCGTGGGGTCTCTCCCCATAATCCCCTGCCTGAGTGTGACACCATTTAACCCCGCCGGCTAGTGACTCACTCGGTGATGTCATCCCATTGCCCCCCCCCCCAACCCCCCTCCTACCCCCTGGTACGGCGCTGGACACTGATGATGGCAAAAACAATGGCGGGAGGGGGTGGAGGCATTTGTTTGGGTTGGGGGGGGGAGGGCACAGGAGGGAGAGGGGTGTCCCTGCCTGGTTTCAGATTTCGAGGGTTCGCATAGTTTTGGTGGCTGGAGGGGGTGAGGGAAGTCACCTGTTTGCTGATGGTGGGCAGGGGGTTTGGGGGATGGGGGGTAGTATAGCACTGGGGACAGTGCTGGGGGAGGGGGGGGGCTTGATTAACACTGCGGACAGCATTGGGAGGGGCTTGATTAACACTGGGGACAGCGCTGGTAGCAGTAACAGGCTCTGATGATAGAGGATGACATCATCCCCCAAATCCAGTCTGACAGGTTCTCCCTGTGCAGAGAACAGGGCCCATTCCCAGGCTGTTATTCTGCCTAAAACAGGAGTAACCGTCGCCTGATCTGATTAAATATTTGGTTTAAGGGAAATGTGCATAACGTACGGCCACTCTGTCAGGTTGGGGGGTGGTGTGGGGGGGGGGGGGGGGGGGGGGGTGGGGCGGGGGGGGGGGGCACAGTGCTTTTGGTTCAGTCCTTTCTGCATTAGGACTGGATGTAAGAAATCTCTGGGAAAAATGTGGGCATTGATGGATTAAAGTAGCTGGAGAATATGCTAATGCTGCTGCTGCTGGTGATGATGATGAAGATTACAATGATGATGATGATGATGATAATGATGATGAATATGATGATGAAGACTGTGGGGATAATGATGATGATGGAAATTACGATGATGATGATGCTGCTGCTGCTATTGTTATTATGTGCATTAGAATCTTAGACAATGAACTGGTCCTCAGGAGGGAAGTCATCAGGTTTGTTCTGGAGTGTTCTGTCCTTGCCCTGGACCCTGCATTTTTTAAAAGGCCTTGTGTGACCATTTTTCCAAATTTTCTACATTGATATCTTCAGCCGCACGTCCCATCAGATGAGCCAGGCCCATCAATCGTGTCCCGAATCATCAGGATCATTACAGACCAGGGGCGCTCTGTCTTCTGCCTGAGGGACTCAACTCAGCCATCCGAAAAATGAGAAATGACTGAGAAATGTGCTCAGTGAAAAGTGAGAAAGCCAAGTAAGGACAGTTCCCTCTTACCCCGGTCCAGCTGAACGCGCTGCGTCTCTCAGCACATAACACACTTACACACAATACTGATCAGAGCCCCATAAACTTTTCACTTTTTCTTGGTAAAAACAGCAGATATTCCTGCTCTGGTCTGAAGGGCTAATTCAGCTGTCAGCGACAGAAGAAGAGCTGCAGGAGGAGTTCTGTCAGATCTGGGCCCTGACAGTGAAGAGGAAGAAAATTTAATTTCAGATTTAGCGCAGCTGTTGTCTTGTAAACTGAGTTTATAAGAAGAAGCAGTCCACCTGTTTCTACTTTCTTCTCCTTTATCTAAAAAAAAAACAAAAACAATCAAACAAAAAAAAAACATTAAATAGCTTAGGGAGAAGGTCAAGGTCATGTTTTTTCCATGCAGATAACAGCCAAATCTGGCATCGGACAAAACTGAAAATACTCCTGTCTTTATTTACTTATTTTTCACCAACACTGGAAATCATCGGAAACTAAAGCTTCTGCTGTTAAGTTTTAGTCATGTTTGTGCAAATGTGTCTTCTGTCATCATTTACGTACGGGCCACTAATGTGCCATTTCCCACGTAATTAATACAAAATGTATTTATTCCATGAAAAAACAGGTAGCCAAATTCATAAATAGTCAGCCCCCTCTGCAGGTCAGGATGATGAACTACATGCAGGCTAAGCCCTGAATGGAAGATGAAGAGCAGACCCTATATGTTGCTCGTCATTGGGTTGGATTCCTGCTTATTAATTATTAATTACTGGTGCAGTTACACACACTCTTGGTAAGTTTAAAAGTCCTCTCAGCCAATCACAAGACTGTTTGGTTATTCATCTTTTTAAGGCATCCTCACCGCTCTCTAGGACCCCCTGCTGGTCAATCGCATGTATGCAGTCTGTTTGTTGAGTAGCACAAGTTAATTTTGTTAGATTTAGAATAGGTTTTTAAATTCTTCTCATTACTTGTAAAGTCAAATTAACAGTGGACAGTGAATTCGATAGCGGTCCCCGGCTGCAGAAAGCCTGAGAATACCTGTCCTGGGTAACAGAAAAAAACTGTTACAATATAGTACAGTGTCTCATGTACTTCGAAATCTATCCCAAAAACCTGCTTTTAATTTATGGCCCACTGAAGGCCTTCCTGCATAATGCCATTTCTCATTACTGTACGGCAGCACATTTATAAGGTGAAAGTCTGTGAGGCACCGCTCTCTAAATCTCCGCCTGTGGTGGCTGCAGGACACTGCTGAAGCACCACCCTGCTAAGGATTAAAGCTACATTTTTACCTCTCGGTGATGAACTGGGAATAACTGACATAAAAATACCACACAGCTGACCTCAATTTTAATTAAAGGATGACACTCTTAACCTTTTTTTGAACCCTCCTGAATTATTCGTGAGCGCTGGTTTTAAAAAAACGTGCTTGGGAAGTGCAGCCGTGTGCTTCAGGTGTGCTAGTCGAGCCAGAGAGAATCATTCCCGGATTTGTGTCCTGCTAATATGCTGATTTCTTAACCGGAGGCTAATTTGTTTTTAATGAATTAATTACAGTGTCTGAAAGGCTTTCCCGGCAGAATAGTTATTTTTACTGTGCTAAATAAAGTCTGACAGAGATAATATTCAGAGTTTGAGAGGGCAGAGAACCTGAAGCCATTTCCTTTTATCTCTGCTTTGCTAAAAGCAGTCACCCAGACAAAAACACATCAAACTGAACAAAACGGGAAAACAAATAAACAGATAAAATTACTCTGCCACCAATATAGCACAGCTACCTGGTGTCACGTGTTACCTGATTTATGTGAGAGAAGCAGAAACAGCACAGTTTTATTTATTTAACCAGGATAGTTGCATTGAGTCGCGTGTATTTTTTCACAGTAGGAGGAAACCCAAGCGAGCATTGGGAAAACACACGAACACGGGGAAATCACACGAACATGGGGAAATCACACGAACACGAGGAGAACACGCGAACATTGGGAAAACACACGAACATGGGGAAAACACGCAAACACGGGGAGAACACAGGAACACGGGGAGAACACGCGAACACGGGGAGAACACGGGGAAAACACGCAAACACGGGGAGAACACGGGAACATGGGGAGAACACGCGAACACGGGGAGAACACGGGGAAAACACGGGAACACGGGGAGAACACGGGGAGAACACGGGGAGAACACGGGGAGAACACGCGAACTCCACGCAGAGAGGATCCTGCGAGTCCACCTTGCCCCCCCCAGGCTCACAGTAAAAGTGACCAGGGGTGTGTTGCCGTTTGGGACGGGTACTCTGGTGTGATGTAAGCCGGCCCAAATTGTGGAGATGTGATTTGCCAGTACGGTTACCTGTGCTGAGGAATCACGGGCTTGTGCAGGTGTGGCTTCAGCTGGAAGCAACAACACAACTCAACCGCTGCTCTACAACTCCACAACCAATCAGATTGCAGGAATTTTGGTGCAAATTGAATACACAGACTGCAGCTTCCCTCTCCATACGCTCGAGAGATCTGAGGTCCAGACTTCGTCAGGCAGAAAATTAAAATGTTTGTGTTCCTCTGTTTTTTTCATTCAGGGTCATCTGTGTGTGACGATGATTAATTATATTTTAAAAATGAAAAATCAGTTTTACTCAGTTTTTTTCCAGGCACTGCTGAAGCAAGACGTTTGCTGTTTAGCAGGGTCCAGTGTCAGGAGCTGCAGAGATGTATACACACACACACACACACACACACACATAGGTACACTAGCATCCAACATCCTGAGTAAACCATCTTCATGAGTTCCATCCTCCACTCTAATAGATTAAAAAAGTTAAATATTCATTATTCGTAATGCCGTAGGATAAGGAGGATAACACCGCATTAATGTTTTATAAGAAGTTTGAATCTGACCATGTCAAAACAAGTAAAGCATTAAAGTTGGTTCTGAATGACCACACCAGTGAGGGATTCGATCATGTGACGCACATCAAATGAATGGTGAGGCGCTAGGTTGCACAGTCCGCGTCGGGCGACCGGTCGGCAGCAGTCAGGAGGCCAGGCTCGGGGGCGCCCCCGTTTCCTTCTTACAAAAAACAACAGGAAGCGGATTTCCGCCGGTAAAAGGAAGCAAAGGTATCGCCCCCCCCGCCACGTTCCTTTCGGAATGCTGGAGAGCGATAGAATGTCCAGAGCCCAACATTCCGAACGGGGTCAAACATTCTGCCATTGTCAAAGCGCGTCCTTGCCCACTAACGTATTACACAGCCCCTTTCTGTTTTTAAAAAAGGCCGGTTATATTTGGGGAGGGTAGGCCTGTTGAGTCCAGTTTGCCTGCGCAACGATTTGAAAGAACATTACATCACTCTCAAAGACTTCAGGGACCCACCTTTGTTCTAGTTTGGTTTCATGGTTTGTCTGTAAATATCCCAGTTAAATTGGGTCTCGGTGGACACAGTGATGTTGCAGTGCTCCACATGCGTCCTTCACAAGTCTGATTTCAGTTTACAGCTGTCTTACTGATGAATCACATCTGTTTATGTATTTTTTTTATTTATCCAACATTTACCCAAGTGAATATCACTGATGTTCAAATCTCTTTAGAGGAGGCCCAGACCAATCACAGCTAACTACAGTACAGCACGACACAAATATAAAACAACCTATCATAAATTACGCCATGGCATAATAATTCTACTTCTACAACTACTACTTCTATTCCTACTACTACTACAAATAATAATAATAATAATAACAACAATAATAATAATGACGATTATGAGTTTGGCTCTGGATTCTGTGGACAGCAGCCTGGTTGGGGGTTTGTGTTGCTCTGTGCTGAGTGGAAAAACACACCAGAATGATGAAGGCCATGTTTATAAAACAGAAGAAGCCTGAGAGCAGAACAGCTCTGGGCAATATGTGGTGTAGTATTTGGGCAGTTCTGGGCTGTGTGTGGTGCAGTATTTGGGCAGCTCTGGGCTGTGTATGGTGTAGTATTTGGGCAGTTGTGGGCTGTGTGTGGTGTAGTATGTGGGCTCTGGGCTGTGTGTGGTGTAGTATGTGGGCTCTGGGCTGTGTGTGGTGTAGTATGTGGGCTCTGGGCTGTGCGTGGTGTAGTATTGGGGCTCTGGGCTGTGTGTGGTGTAGTATTGGGGCACTGGGCTGTGTGTGGTGTAGTATTGGGGCTCTGGGCTGTGTGTGGTGTAGTATTGGGGCACTGGGCTGTGTGTGGTGTAGTATGTGGGCTCTGGGCTGTGTGTGGTGTAGTATGTGGGCTCTGGGCTGTGTGTGGTGTAGTATGTGGGCTCTGGGCTGTGTGTGGTGTAGTATTGGGGCTCTGGGCTGTGTGGGGTGTAGTATTGGGGCTCTGGGCTGTGTGTGGTGTAGTATTGGGGCACTGGGCTGTGTGTGGTGTAGTATGTGGGTTGTTTTCCCAGACCGTGTGCAGAGACATGATCTCAGACAGAAAACAGAAGAACACATTCCAGCACGCTGTAGCTCATAAGGGTCGACCCAGCTCGCTTCTCAACCCCCAGCACGCAAGCGTGTGTGTCTGTGAGAGTGTGTGTGTGTGTGTGTGTGTGTGAGAGAGCGTTTGTGTGTGAGAGTGTGTGAGTGTGAGAGCGTGTGTGTGTGTGTGTGTGTGTGAGTGTGTGTGTGTGCATTTACCGCAAACAAGTTTAAATTGTTTCAAGATACATGTGTGAAAGTGAGCTCTGCCCTGTTCTAGTATCTGTAGACTGGCTCGACAATAAGCACCCAGAGCTCTTTCCAAAATTCCATAATTCATATGATTCAGTCCTGACCAAAACCCCACAGCCAGTCACTGGGCGCTGGGGGGGGGCTTTCTCTGTGGTGATGAGCAAATTTGTGTGTGTGTGCGTAACTTAAGGCCCCACAATCCCCTGCTGTGGGACGCGTTTGGCCCCACATCTCTCTGGCCGGCGTGGGCGGGGGTGGGCAGCAGACACCCCCGGGGTTCCATGTCTGCATACCTGAGAAGGTCAGGACACCTGAAGGACGGGGCACTGAGTTCAGCTGCCACACACACACACACACACACACACACACACACACACACACACACACACACACACACACACACACACACACACACACACACACACACACACACACACACACACACACACACACACACACACACACACACACACACACACACACACACACACACACACACACACACACACACACACACACACTCACAGACAGCAGTGAACACACACTATCCTGCACTCACTCAGTACGTACTAAACATTCAGTGCTCAAAGGAGCACTCACCTACTCACACTCACACACACACACACACACACACACACACACACACACACACACACACACACACACACACACACTCACCTACTCACAGGAGATCCACCAGACGCAGGGCATCATCTAATTTCCCCCGATTCCCAAATATTACTTTCACTTTTCCATGGTGAGGCATTAATGTAATTATGTAGGGTAACTTCACAGCACCTTCATAAAACATGCATAAGTACTTAATAGACATGCAGTTACTACAGCATAAAGCAGTAATAAGCAACTATTAACATCGTGGGTCACCAGCTCTCCCTTTAATTTATTAATTTATTTTTTACAAAAATAAGAACAATTATACATAAATTAACTATTTTCTCAAAACATTTCCGTCTCAAAAATTCAGTAACAGCAAAACATTCTTTACCAGTCAGTGCAGCCCCAAAAGATCTAAATATGGCCGCCATTAAAACAGCAAAAAATAAACATAAAGCCACACCATGCAAGGGGCCTAACCTGCAGTAAAGGACACCTCTGATTGGTCCCCAAAACTCCAGCAAGGGGACCCCCCCAAATTGATGGAGGATGAACAGGCATAAGAATGCCTTTTGGACTTCCCAAACCGGACGGGGCAGGGGGCGGGGGGTGAAACTAGTTCTCAAAACATAATTTCTCCATCCATGGACTCCAGGAACTTTCTGGAAGCAGAAGTCCTTCCTGTTCCTCTGAAAGAGACAGCTGCCCGATCCCTCGCATGGGCCGGGGTGCCCAAACGCCATTCTGCATGCCCCTCCCCCCCCCCCGCGCGCTTCCACACGCGCGCAAACCACCGCTGTCACATGCAAACGCATGCATTGCCTCAAACGAGCGAGAGCAGCTCTGCAGCTACAAACAAGCGTTAATCAAACGCTGGAATAAATGAATAAAGGCACAGTAACGCTCGGGCTGCAGACATAAACGTTACGCTCGGCTGCCAAGCAATGTTCCCACGCCGGCTGTACAGGAACCCCGTGCCAACACCTCTGCCCAAAACACGTCATCAGCAGCGACTGCAAACCCTTACCCAAGATCTTCAGGGTGAATAAGAGGTCAGACTCAAAAGATCTCAATGCGTATGTAGTACGTAGAGGCAAAGTGTTTTTAACGATAAGGCTGAAATATCTGTGGACTCGATCGAAACGGAAGATGGGCAGATCTGAAGCCCCCGGTGGTGGGACGGCGCTGGCCTCGACCCCCCCGCCGCAGCTGGGTGATTCGCGAAGCAGTTCGGGGTTCACACGAGGACATGGCCAGCCCACTGCCAAGCAGCAGCGCTTAATTAGTCCCTCTTACAGCACAGCGGAGAAAACGGGCTGGATGGAGATCGTCTCTCCAGACAGACACTCAAGCCTCCTCACAGGAATCAGCGTGCTGTCAGCACCCCCTGGTGGTGGCTCTCTGAATTAACCTTAAACTACATGCTGCAATAAGGACCCAACTTTTCTCTTTTTGCATTTTTGAAATGAGGATAAACAGCAGTGGTTCATATGTTAATTCTTTCACACGTACCAGAGAGGCCCCCGCCGTCAGGCCCCCACCCTCCCGCCGTCCCGCGTACCAGAGAGGCCCCCACCGTCCCGCGTACCAGAGAGGCCCCCGCCGCCAGGCCCCCGCCGTCAGGCCCCCACCCTCCCGCCGTCCCGCGTACCAGAGAGGCCCCCACCGTCCCGCGTACCAGAGAGGCCCCCACCGTCAGGCCCCCGCCGTCCCGCTTAAAGGACCTCCGGACTGGTCCCTTCACTGAAGAGCGAAGGTAGAGATGCGGGAATGCGCTGAAATGCAGATGTGCG
This sequence comes from Anguilla anguilla, assembly GCF_013347855.1. Lineage (NCBI taxonomy): Eukaryota > Metazoa > Chordata > Actinopteri > Anguilliformes > Anguillidae > Anguilla > Anguilla anguilla. The sequence continues at coordinate 60,974,847 of NC_049206.1, read as the reverse complement.
TTTCCTGCATCGGGGGTTTCCTTCACCGCCCCGCCCCGCCCCCCAAGCCCCCCCATCACCGCCTGCGCCTGCGCGTGCTCTTCCTGCTCGCCATCGGCCCAGGTCTCTGCGCCTTCATCATCTCGTGGCGCCGCTTCCTGCAGTACGAGCAGCCTGGAAGAGAGCACAGCAACCAGCCAATCAGCTATCAGCCAATCAGGCAAACTGCCGATCAGCTATCAGCCAATCAGGCAAACAGCCAATCAGCCGATCAGCTATCAGCCAATCACCTTGTGTCAATATATAGGCCTAACGTTACTCATTACAGGTAGCGATGATCCCAGGCAAACACACCGCGGTGGCGGTACAGACTCAGTGGTACAGACTCGGCGCGGTGGGGGTACAGACTCAGTGGTACAGACTCAGTGGTACAGACTCAGTGGTACAGACTCAGCGCGGTGGCGGTACAGACTCAGTGGTACAGACTCAGCGCGGTGGGGGTACAGACTCAGTGGTACAGACTCAGCGCGGTGGCGGTACAGACTCACCGTTACCGTTGGCGCTCATGGCCGATGCCACCGCTGCCTTCGCTTTGGCCAGCCGAGGGTTCATCTCCAGGTTCCTCTTGGCCTGGAAGGTGCTGAAGTGATACGCCGTCCACCAGGGCCTGCTCTCCCACTCCCCTGCGGCTAAATGCCTGTGTTTCCTGCAGCGAATCAGACGGGGGGGCAACACTGCAGCGGGTAAATGTTTAAATCGGTGGGATTCCTGTCCTGTGCAGAGCTACAGTCTCACAAATTCACCCCTCATTTCCCATCTTCTGCAGCAGCAACAGGAGAAAGAAGTTTCACATAACCAACAAAGGGTGGAGCAACATGTTATCAGTCACTCACTGATTTAAACCAATCACTGCACTTTCCTGTGGAAAGCAAAATATTCTGATTGGTTCAAAGAAGGAAATGACTGACAGTAACCATAGCTGTGGGGCTGATGAACCCTCCCCGCCTCAGAACTTGGCCCAGATCAGAACTTTCGCTTTGTTTAAAAAAGAAAGATATTAAATAATAAAAAAGTCTGCAGTAGGATTGAATCGTACTTCTTGAGAAGCCGGAGAATGTTCCGCAGGCAAGACCAGGCCTCCAAGCTGTCCTTCCAGCCGCTGTAGTCAAGGAGACTAAAAATGACAGACACAGCCTCCCGAAGGTGCTCCTCTTCTCCTGAGAGGGGGAGAGAGAGAGACAGACAACTTTACCCAAACCTGTTTCCCCTGTGAGAAAAGAAGGAGAGAGAGAGAGAGAGAGAGACTGTGTGTGTGCATGTGTGTACGTGTGTGTGTGTGTACGTGTGTGTGTGTGTGCGCGCTCACCTCTCTGCACCAGGAGGCTGCATAACTCCAGCATGAGCTCGTGACAGGGGACCAGCGATTGGAGGACCTGTGGGGAGGACGTGAAACACGACATTTATATGATCACAGAGCTGCACTCTAAAATGAGCAGTGAGATATGGTTCCATAAGAGCCCCACCCCTTCCTGCAGTCTCCATGGTAACAGACGTACCTGCAGCACTTTGATTAGCCGCTTCTTCGAGGCCTTGTGCTTCTTCAGGTACTGGTACAGGTAGACGTGCGCGTTGGGATTGGGTGGGAACCGGCTGTTGTAGGCGTACTCCTCCAGGACGTGCAGCGCCCCCTCCTGGTCATCGTAGAACTCCAGCATCTGTGACAGTCAGGCGAGTTAGCGACAGAACTCCCGCCCACCGCGGCTAAAACGGCAGGGCCAATCAGCCGCCACCTCCCGCCGTCACCACCAGCGGCCAACGCCAGTAACGCCAGCAACGCCATCACTGCGCATCCCAACACTCCTGAGACATCAGGGCCTGAAAAATGACGATTTACTGACTGATCAGGAACAATGACTGTCCTGATCAGATTTCTTTAATTGATCTCTCGTTTCCAGCCTCTCCAGACAGGACTAGAGCTTACGATGTTCTGGATCTGCTCAGGGTTAAAAATCTCCTCTACGAGAAGCAGTCAGCCAGTTCAGCGGGGGGGGCCCACATGGGGGGGGCTGAAAATGCAGAGGTGTCAGAGTGAGCGAGCATATGGCCCTCTCTCCAACCATGTTGCCACGGAAACCAAGAGAAACAGCGACTCCACCCACTGCCTTCCACTCTGCACCTTCCAAATATTTATTTCTAAATTATTTATATTTATTAACAGTAATGATTATCACTATTAGTACTGCTGTTGGTTAGTGCTGTTGAGCCACTGGTGAAGTCCTGCAGTGATGCATTTCTGTCTCCATTATCAGCCTGGTGCTGTTTCCGGAGCACTGCTGCCCCCTGGTGTCCACAGGTGAGAAACTAAAATCAATGCTGCTCAGCATCAACTGAAGCTTTGCCTGAAACAATTTGTATAGGGGGAAGAGTGCATAGAAATAACAGGAATGGTGGGTGTATGTGTGAGTGAGAGAGAGAGAGAGAGAGAGAGAGAGAGAGAGAGAGAGAGAGAGAGAGAGAGAGAGAGAGAGAGAGAGAGAGAGAGAGAGAGAGAGAGAGAGAGAGAGAGAGAGAGAGAGAGAGAGAGAGAGAGAGAGAGAGAGAGAGAGAGAGAGAGAGAGAGAGAGAGAGAGAGAGAGAGAGAGAGAGAGAGAGAGAGAGAGAGAGGAAGAGAGGGAGATAGAGAGGAAGAGGGATCTTACATCGACATAGCTGATAATAAACGGATCCCAGACTCCTGGCTCCTTCAGTACTTCCTTCAGGGTGACAGAGGCCTGTCTGAAGTAAACATGCATCTCTTGATTGGCAGATACATCGGACTCATCTGAGGGGTTAGAAGTATAAAAGAGACTCAGGTATTTGGTCATATAACAAAGTTGTCCCAAGTATTTGAACAAATGCAGCGACTTATCAGAGCAAACAGACTGAGTGGCACGATACAAACTTTTATCACTTTTATACTCTGAGGTCCAGGGATCACAAACACATTAACACACACTGAAGCAGCATTTGCAAGTCCACTGTCCGGACACAGTAACGAAAAAACCAAGGAAAAGAACAGGACTCTTGTTAATTGGGCGTTAATAGTTATAAAAGTAATCATTTAAAAAAGTAGGGCAAATGGATCTGGTTTAAAGCCAGAAGTGTACACACATTTCTCAACCTCAAGACTGTAATTACACATCTCAAACACTAGGTGATGCTGTAATACACCAGACGAGTTAACAGAGGCGGTATTATCTTACCGCCCGCAGAGACAATCGATTTCTTTGTCGACCAGGTGAAGTAATCCAGGAAGGCCCGATATGCCTGGATCAGCTTGATCGTCTGCGATTGGGAAGCCGAGATTTTCCCGTACCTCCAGCTCTCCGCGACGGACAACTGCCGTTTGGCATCGTCAAACTTCCCATTCACCAGCAAGTGGAAAGAGTGCTCCAACGAAATCTACGGGCAGGAACAGAAACTACATCGTGTTTTTAAACCGCAATGTTCTCTTTCTGCACCATTCACGCGTGTAAATTTAAATAATTCAGGATACATTTATTAAAGACTCACAGGGTTTTCACAACCGAAAAGGCTAGTCATCCAGACGTTAGCGCATACACTCCTACACTAAGCACTGAAAACAGTGCTGTAGTTTTTCTCCCACGGGACTACAAAAGATCAACAACAACAACAGGAGCAAGTGTGTGACCTAATAACAGTAATCCTGATGACCCATGTCAGGACCATTTCAGTGAAAGAGGGGGCTCCACCCGACACTAACCCCCCCCCCCCCCCCGTACGCATACAGGACCCACCTTCAGGTAATGCTTCACACCCGTGTGCTTCATCCGCTCGTAGAAAGAGCTGAAGTCCTCTGGCCGGCTGTTTGGGTGCTGCTGAAGAATCGCTGTCCCCAGCTTCCAAATAATCTGTGAGAAAAACACACGGTCACACACTCTGTCCCGCCACACCTCACACACAACCGCTGCGCGCACGCGCGCTTCTGACTTCTACACGTAAACACGACACAAACAACACCACACAACCCGACACACAACACACAACATGAAGCCCTAATCCATTCAATTCACCGTAGCCCACTTTGGTTACAAACGGAATGGGGGGAGGGGTGTATGCATGTGTGTGTGTGTGTGTGTGTGTATGTATGTGTGTGTGTGTGTGTGTGTGTGTGAGAGAGAAGGACAGGTCCTGGTAAAACGCACCTCCGCAGCCTGCATTTGGCAGGGCATAGAGGAGTCCTCCAGGGTCTGGGCGTAGCTGCTCATGTACTCCGCTGCCTCCTGCCATCGCTGCTGCAGCATCAGGCCGTGGATTCTCCTCAGGCAGAGTCTGGCTGTCCTGTGGAACCCCGACTCCAAATGCGTTCCTGAGAAAGAAAAACAGCCCAACAACAAAAAAAAACCATTCAAATATGCGTACATATATGAGTGGATTAAGAGCACTAAATCAGAAAACAAAATTAATTGTGAACTTCCTTGAGAGATCACATTTTTCACCGATGCATTCACAAACCCATAATGCACAGCAGTATCAACCAGTCCACTGGGATGATAAGGCCGTCTATCAGTCCATCTTTCACAGGAAATTAATTCTTCCAGATCCCACAGTTACACTCAAAGCTACTAAGAATGTAAACAGTACAATGCACAGTACTGAATAATATCTTGGCTTTAACAACCTGAGATGGGCATTTAAGGACACTGCCTGAATTTAAAGCCTCCCGCAAACCCAGACACAGTGCCTGGAGGAGCCAACCCTGTGAAACTCACCTGTGTCCCAGTGTACTTTCACAGGTAGCCTCGCCGGTGCGGCCCTCTCCTCTCCCTCCAGGTCATCGTTCCAGACGTCATCCAGGTGCGTCTCCAACAGTCCCAATTCCGCATCTATGTCGTCCATACTTTACTCTGTCTTAAAAATACAACGCCGTATTATTTCTATGGTTTCTGCAACGATGCCATTACAACTGCTATCTGCAACCTAACCAAGTCCATTCAGCTATCGATAAATGCTAGGTGTAAGGACATTTATGAAAACGAACCAGCACCATTTAACTGTATTAAATGTGCCCATGCGTCAATAGCTGGTACTCGGCAGTGAAAAATAGTAAAGCAGGCAATCTCATTTAGGAAATTAGCCGCAGGATCGCACGATAGTTAGCAGAGGGAATCGACACCACAGCGCGCATGGTAACTTGTATAGCTAGAAGCTAATCTAACTTTGTCCAAGAGTTAACAATTACTCAGCCATCTAAATCCATAAATGTAAATATACAAAACTTCGTAAAAGTTGTTTGTTTCATGAAACAGTTTTGAAAATAATCCCACCTGGACTGTTTCCAGTGACTTCGCGTGTTCAGTCTACTTGAGCACTTCCGGTCGAAGTTTTTCAAAATAAAAGTAATTGGGTCTTACAGTCCGCCAACGCGCCTGGCAATAGAAGAAGAGTCTCCTTCACTCAAGCCCTTGGAGGGAGACATAGCTATAGCAGGAGTGTTGACATGGTTCAACATCTACATTAATTAACTCAATATGATTTCCGAATGCTGAAATAATCTGTCTCCTATGGCCTACCCCTTCATGGCAAAAATATGTCATACCTCCTAGTTTGACTTAACATTACTCTCTCACCTAGCCTATGCTTACTGTGTCAACTGGACTTAATGTGCTCATGGCTATGAATTACTGCTACATAATGAGTATTGTACCTTATCGGACCTGTGTTTTGCAGTTGTTCCAGTGACCTTCGGTATGCACTTATTGAACCTCGCTTTGGATAAAAGCGTCTGCCACATAAATGTAATATCATGTAAAATATTACATCAGCCATTTCAAACACACAAACGGACACACTCCTGGGGCATATAAAGACACTCCACGCTGGCATATTACCTGTTTGCATTAGTACACATCAGCATAGGGTAACCAGGCAACCCAGCGATGCCAGGGTGTGATCACAGTGTATCCACCTACGAAAGGTGGAGACAGAGTTTAAGAGACACTACATGCCCCGACCCCCCCCCCCCCCCCCCCCCCCCCCCCCCCCACCACCACCACCACCACCCCCAAGCTAACTCTTCTCGTCCTATGGGGAAATGAAAAATAGCAGCACTTTGGGGAGAACTCAAGCTCCATAGTGTAGGCAGTGGGTTTCTATGGCCTATAAGGTACAGTGACAGACACAGGCAGACAGAAAGTACAAAGCCTGAAGACTCACACCTGACCTTGACTTTCAAGTTAGTTCCTGTACCTTCTCTTTATTTATTTTTTTTGCACTGTTTTTACCTTTATTATATTTTGTATTTGAGAATAAATGTTTGATTCGACCTTTTCTTATCATTAAAATTGTTCGTTGTTTTATTTTATTGCGTGACGGTAGGCCTAGCTTTGGGGTTTTCTGAATAAATGCCATCGGCTATATATCAAAGCATTGATGCTATCCATGGAAATAAAGCCAGCTGAAATTTAATAAAAGCTTGACCGACAACAAAATGAAAATAATTATTAAAATCTTCATAATAGCATTATTATTATTATTATTATTATTATTTTGTGTGGACAAAGTGGCAGTTTCTCTAATCAAATAGCACAGAAACTGGATCTAGGTTATGACGTACAATTTACCATTTATATTAAAAACGGGTGGATTTGACATCTAAGTAGGTGACCACTTATTTTCATATTTCTGAGTGCTTTTTTGACACGTTTGAACATTGTCGGTGTCGGCGCACCTTAAAAGTTCTTCGGTGGAGTTGTTTCATTTTTGTAATTTGACTCCGGCCGTCCACATCCTTAAGGAAAATCCTGCATCCCTGCCCTCGCCTGCTACAGCCCTGCGGATTTGCTGACGTGTCGGCTCGCTGTGTTCATCATGCTGGGACAGTATCCAGCCACAACATCGACTGCCAGCATGGCTGCTGTCGTTTTGAAATTTTACCTCTTTATTTTGCTACTTCACACAACGATATCCAAATCAGCGACCGACCGGAGGTTCTCCGACTTCAAGCGATGTTCCGACGAAGATTGTAGCAGTAAGTATTGCGCTTTAGGTGAACTTTTCTGCCTGTGCTAAACAACGTTAGCATCAACCCATAGGAGGAAAAAGGGAAAAGACGCAGAAACAGACCGGCATTTCCTCTGACCTGTTGGCACTTTGGGAGAACCGAAACTCAATCGTTCTTGCGATTATTCATTTATCAAGCCATATAAAACCCCAATAGTAAAAAAATAAAATAAAAATAACACGTCGAAGATTTCTACTTGTTTTGGGTATGGTTATAGCGAGCTCGCCAATGTTAAAGCGGCATAGCATTGGCTAACCCTGGTAGCTAGCTACTGCAATGTAACAAGATAGCAAGTCTGCTATCCAACGTTAGCTTCAGAACGCAATGGAATTCTTATCTTGCTAGTCACCCGGCGAAGTAAACATGGCATTATTACAGAATGTAAAGATGGTGTTGGCAAAAATGTTTCGAAGTGATGTGTGCATTATTTGTTTAGGTGGATATTTGACCATTATTAACCATGCATTATGAAACTAAGAATTTAATTTAACCAGATGAAGTAGAGCTGCTGATAAAAGTTTATAACCTTTGTAATTCGCTACTATCGTTAAGTTTTAAAACCAGGCAAGAGGGATGTGCACGCATGCACTTTGACTAACGGTAGTGCTAGCTGTCTTGGCTAACTTGTTGTGCTCGCTGTCGGTCATCTGCACCGTTTTACTGGTTAATCTCAGTGGTGCTATTTTAAGATTTCTGAAAAGACAGCTACCAATATTTTGCTGCTATGATGACACGTATACCGAACCATAATACATTTGCTGTTACTATCGATAGCTCGTCTACGTAAATAGGCTATACATATTTGGCTTGGCCCTGAAGATCAGTCGTAGCCTTTAGCTAACTGTGAAGTTCTGCTTTTTGGAAATCCCTCGATGGCTTTCCCGGTCATTTCTTTTTCATCCATGTAGAACGGGCGTTTTTCATTTCCAAACCAAATTATTTGTCACATTATTAGTTGGCAATAAATCCTATCTATTAAAAAGATGTTAAATAAAACCAAGATGGCTGATCAATTCTTTACAATGAAAAGTTGAATCCAAATTATCCCCGGAACACCTTAGTTAAACAATCTGACGACCGGAACTCCCTTGCAGGTGAAGCAGGAATGCTCGGTGCTGCACATAGACCGTATACAAAGGTGCTGCAGCTCTCCTCACTGATAAACGGTGTCGCACACAGTATTTCAGATATGATTCAGGTGTATTGCACAGCACGTTAATGTATTCATCCTTGATGGTTGGCTTAAGAGTTTTGTTGAGAAGCTGACTTTGAATTCAAACCGTTCGAAGAACAGCTTTATCTAATGTGTGCATGTCTTCCTCCTGCAGTGCTGCTCTGTCGAGGAAAGGCTGCGCAGGATTTTAACGGACCCGATTGTCGGTTTTTGAGTTTTAAAAAGGGAGAGACGATATATGTTTACTATAAACTGTCCGGAAAGCGCACACATGCTTGGGCGGGAAGTGTAAGTATGCATTTAAGCCGGTACTGTTTTGTAAACACTATAGCAACATTCGGAGAAGAACTGCAATCGTTTTAAATTAAGCAGTTGCATATTATGCGTATTTTAATGGTTCCAATCACGTTTAAAGCAACCTGACGAACAGGGGAAAAGTACTGAATGATTCCAAATCTGAACCAGAGTTCAGTGCTACTAACGTTATTGGTTTAGTTTGAGCTATATTTACATGGATTTGCATATTTTCAGTTTAGCATGTTATACTGCTGAATTTAAACAAATCACGATGTGAGCTTTTAGGGTAGAAAGGGAATGCTTAAGTTATCAAATGTACGGAAAAGTACATATTAATTTTACATCAAACACGAAAGCAGAAGCATCACAGTCACTAGGTCCCTTGTATGTAATTCTTCATATTGGACTACTGGAGTAGTAGACTGATGCTGTGTCATTTTCCCAAGAATTTATATTTTTCTATAAATTAACATATGATGACCATGTTAGTTATTTAGTTCATCAAACTTGCAGTGCTGTTGAACAGATATTAACATATTTTAACGAATGGCCATGAACTGGGTGGCAGTTATTAGTTGAATACCTAGAATGGATGTTGTATATAAGTTCTAAGATGTAGGCTGTAACCATTGCATTTATCCTGTACCTGTAGCAGCAATAAGCATTGACAGATGTTCCTTTCTTTGTAAACTTAATATTTTCCATAAATTCTCTGTAGGTTGGAAGCCGATTTGGCTATTTCCCAAAGGACCTGCTAAAAATTAATCATGTTTACACCGATAAAGAGCTGGAAGTTCCTGCTGAGGTACATTCATCCCGTTGTTGATGTGTTTTGCTCATGCTTTTGTTACTGTGACTTCAGAAATTCACAGGGGTGGGCAGGTGGGCAGTGTTCAAAAGTAATGCTTGTTAAACTTGATTTTATTGTACAAAACAATAATGGCCGTTCTTTTCTGCTCCCTTTCCCCCCTGGACAGGAAACAGACTTTGTGTGTTTTGACACCGGATTGGACAAATTCGACAGTTACGACCTCGAAGCACTATTAGGCTCCGGTGTGGTGTCAGCAGAGGGTGACAATTCCAAAGAGGAAAAACTGGAAAATGAGGTGAAAGAGGAGAATGCCGACAGTGCCGAAGAAGACTCAGAGCCGGTGGATAGTAACGGTGCTGCTGAGGATTTTGGCTGGGAAACCGAGACAGAGGAGGTGGGTGAGGACCGTGAAGCGGGATCTACAGACTCCTCTCAGCCGCCTTCTGAAGAGCAGCACCTGAACGAGGACACACAGGGACTGGAATCTGACACGCAGGCAGATGAAAGTATAAAGGATGACCTGATTGGAGATCGCCGTGCCAACGCCTCGGTTTTGGACACTTTGGAGCCGGAGAGCGCCACAGACGTCCCCTTGGAGACACTCGATGAGCCTCTGCCCAAAGATGAGGATGGCGAAAATACCGCCCATGTTTCGGAGGGGCAGAAATCTTCCAAACTGAAAACGACGCTTGGGTCGACCTTTGATGCAGTCATCTCAGACGATGAAAACACATTTCGGGTTACCCCTTACTATGGTGATGAGGAGGAGAAGGATGAGGAGGAGGAAGGCAAAGAGCCAGAAGACCTGCAAAGCAAGCAAGAGCGTGTGGACAATCCAAAACCGGCATTGATATCTTTTTCCAAGGATGAACCTGAGCCAAAACCTGAAATGGTTCCAGAAACTGAACCGGTTTCAGAACCTTCGGGAGAAGAAGGCAGCCCAAAAGAATTGGGGCCTGAGGAACAGAAAGCGGAAACGGAAGCTCAAGAAAAAGGAGGCATGTGGTCATCTCTCGGTGACAAGGTTTTTGCAATTGTCAGTGGTGGCGAAAGGACTGATCACATGACCAGTTCTGAGGAAGAGGAGGAGGAGGAGGAGGAGGAGGAGGATGTTGAGAAGGGAACAGAACCAGAACCGGGGAAGCCTGACAATGAGGAATTGGATTCGGTGGAGCTTTCAGCCCCTGACCCCCACGGAGAAGCTGAGGACGTGGTGCATTCCTCAAAGGAATTAATTTTTGATGAACCTGGGGAAGGTGATATTGAGGAGTCTGTCTCTGATGTGCTTATCTCTAGTTCAAGCAAATCTAAACCTGAAGAGAAGGTGGAAGAGGGAATATTGTCTGATGAGGCTGCAGCAGAGGTAGAAGATGAAGTTGACTTGACTTCTAGCCAGCCTGATTCTTCAGAACTTCCAGCAGACAAAGAATCAATATCCCTGGATGAACGTAAGCCTGACTCTCAGGCAATTCCCAAAGACTCACCTGGAACACTCCCAGGTGGAGAAGCGCCCGTAGAGCCTCAGCATGAGAACGTGAAACTTGAGTCTTCAACACAGTTGGACGGACCATCTGAGGAACGTCACACTGAACAAACCCCGAAGGTGTCCGCGGGAGATATTCCGCCCGAGGACAGGCGGGGTGGAAAACCTGCGTTTCGGAATTTGAATCCATCAGCAAGTGGAGACGGGAGCGCAGTGGCGGAGCTCGGTCTGGACGCGGAGACCGCGAAACGGGTCCGCCGCGCCAAAGAAGAAATCAAACATTTGTTGGAGGACACGCTGAAGAAGGAAAAACTAGAACCACATCCCCACAAAGAGGAGGAAGAGGAGGAGGAGGAAAAAGAACAATTTGAAGATCTGAGGGAGGGTGAAGAGGAAGAGGAGTTACTAGAAGATGAGAATGCTGTGCTGTCCTCGCCCAGCTCAGAACATTTAGACGCCAAAGAGGAGGTCGCAAACATCGAGGAGGTCACAGACACCGAGGTCACAAACATGAAGGAGGTCACAGACACCGAGGTCACAAACACGAAGGAGGTCACAGACACCGAGGTCACAAACATGAAGGAGGTCACAGACAGCGACGCAGAAGCCGAGGAACTCGGGCCCGAAGAACCAGAAACCGACACCGTATTTGAGGAACCTGAGGAGCCCAAGGCAACGGATGATACCCGTGAAACTGAAGAAACGGCTAGCGGTCCATCGACCGAGGAAGACCTAAAGGTGACTGAAAGGTCAAGGGGGGCGGGAGCCGAAATGGATCACAAATTGGCGAATCCCGATGACCCTCACCCGCTCCCTTCGGCGCCTTCCGCAGAACGCCGGGACAAGAAGCCGGATGGCGGGGACGAGGAGTACAGCGACGACGTGAAGCGGCTCACCCTCCTGAGGAGCCATTTCCAGGACAAGGACATGAAGCGTATTCGCAAGTACCTGGGCCTCAAGCAGCTCATCCGCCTGGAGGCCATGTTCTCCGCGCTGGACCAGGAGCTGAGGGCGGCCCGACGGTCGCAGGCCGACCCCAGCGAGGATGTGGAGGCGGCGCTGGAGGGCATCTTGGAGGCCTCGGAGAACTCCATTTTGGACGAGATCGAGAGGATGCTGGACGCGCGGGAACCGAAACACGCGCACCCGCAGCAGCCGGATGCCGCCATGTTTGACGAGGAGGCGATGATCTTGGACAACTTCCAGGAGCTGGCGTTCCGCCTGCGGCAGAACTACTCGACCGCCAGCGACAGTGAGCCGCTCGCCTCAGAGAGTCAGGCTCACGGGGACAAAGGTAATCATGATTTTAATTATCTTTGTTTAGATTTGCCACTCTGACACAGGTGAACAGCCAATATGTTATGTTTAATTCCATTTCACTGTTTTCAGTTTCAGTTCATTTTGAACGGAAAGTTGAAATGCTTCATTTAAGTTTAAATTAAGTTGCAGATTTTTCTTGCTGCAGTCACAGTTGCTTAGTGCCCATTTACTCTTTAATCAATACTAACAAACTGTGTGCTGATGGAAATGTCAATGAGGTGATAAAGTTAACACTGAGCAATTAAACACTGACCTGGGACTGAATTATCTGTGTTACAGAAGAGGATCATCCTGAAGTAGAAGAGGACCCTCAGGAGAAGGTTGTCGCCGAGAATCTTACATCTGAGAATCTTAACTCTGAGAATCTTACCTCTGAGAATCTTACCTCTGAGAATCTTACCTCTGAGAATCTTACCTCTGAGAATCTTAACTCTGAGAATCTTAACTCTGAGAATCTTACCTCTGAGAACCTTACCACTGAGGATGTTGCCGCTGAGAGCCTTAGCACTGAGGATGGTGCCGATGCTGGAGAGGATGAGACGGAGCATGTTACTGACCCGCTGGAAGGCCACCTTGACGGTGAGACAGAGCATGTTATTGACCCGCTGGAACGCGACCTTGACGGGGTCGTGCACACGCCGGATATCGGCTTTGAGGAGGATGGCGGCCGCTTCAACAAAAATAAAGAAAACCAAGGGATTTATAAAGACACTGAAGAGATCCAGAAAGGCCCGCAAGCCATTCTGGAAAATCCGTTGGATATAGGCTTTGGTTTTGAGGTGGAGAGTCCATCTTCAGGTACGTGAATTTTTATATTTGCACCCTCCTTTAATGGGGAAATGGATGGCTTTAGTTGAGTGTGCGCAAACGCCTCCTGTAACACCTTTAAACATCTCTGCAGGATCTGTGGATTCAGCGAGTGTCTCTGATTTCCATGAGGATGAAACCGAGGAGCCTCCCTCTTCGTCCGTCTTTTCAGAGATCAGAGGCCTTCTCCTGCTGGCTGAGGAGTGCTTTGGAGTATATGCAGAGATGGTAAGACTTCTGTTCTAACATGGCATGCATGATGGTAGTGTAATTGTATTTGTACATGGAGTTTTGGTGTCTCCAGCAATTCATGTGATATTTTGCTGTGAGCTGGAAATGCTGTTTTTTGGTATGGTAGCATGTATGAAGCAGGAGAGTGGTTGAAATCATGATGCTTTTTTGTAATATTACAGATTTAAATAAAGTATTTGCACAAATCCTACCTAAACAAGTTCAACTGAGTGTGGAGTGCAGTGGATTTGTGGTCAAATTGTAGCTAAACTATGAGTCATGAGTAGGTTTGAGATGGATTGCATGGTTATGTATGCACAAAAATAAATTATTGATTACCTTCATGCCAGGTGAATTTAAAAACTGCACTGTTTGCATGTACTGGACAGTGTCCACATGGTTGCTTCGACTCAAGGTTGAAACATTTAGCTTTCTTATTTGAACGCATTGTGCAGTGGGCTGACCTTCAAGGGGAAGGTCACAGGCACTGCCTTTCCTCCTGGGGCTGTGGGCTCCTCAGGTTTTGGGACCACTTTTATCAGCGTCAGTCTCTCTGTTCTTTGTGAATTCTGCCTCATGCAGTCCCGTAGTGTGTAGGGGTTAAACAGGCTCATTGTTACTGTTGATAATTGCTGATGTTATCGAACGGTAAACATTGTTGGTAGATAAGAGCGGTCTTATCTGCCAGTAACACTGTATTCTGTTTTGGGAGCTGCAGTTGGTGGTAATTACCAGCCAGTCTTTAGTTTATAAAACAGAACTTCAGTGTCATTGAATGATTAAGCGTTTATGCTCCATGACGTTTATTTCTACATGAATGCATTGTCCAATCTGAAATTCCATTTCTAAATTGGAGGGCTCTGTGTTGACAAATACGACAGCCACACATCAGAGGATCTGAGGTAGGATATTGACTATTCATTCCCATCACCAATCAATTGGCTGGATCAGTATCAAATGCTTCTTTAAGAAAAAAAAATCAGTGAACAAAACATGCGTAATTTAATGAAGTGTTGAGTGTCAAGATAAATCGTATGTACTAAATTTCTGCATGAAGGTATGATTTTTGTGCAGATCTTTGTTCAAACTAAAGATAGGAATGCAATTATGGAATGTGATTGAAATTAGCTTAAATGCGTTGCACACCCCTGATAATTGTGAAAACTTTGAGGCATCCAGATTGTGATTTACTCAGAATGTAGCATGACGGATTATTGTAGTTTTTCTAATGCACTGCTAGCCTGTGCAGTGCTTACTCCTGTCGATGGCCAATCCCATTTGCTATGTCAAATCTGCGTAATCTGCACGTTGTATGCATGTTTCCATTTAATTATTGCTTGAAGCGACATTTTTTGTGTACACGTGGGTGTACCATTGGCTCTGAGAGTAATGTGTTTCACAGCAATGGTTTCTTGTTATCGACCTATACAATAGCGGAGGCTTTCTGACGAAGTTGCATTTCAGACTGGTAACGTCAATGTGGTGGGTATTTCACTTATTTAATGTACGTCATAATACCTGTTTGCTGTATAGTGCGGTTATGTTGTCAGAGGAATATAATATATAATACGTCTGCCGTTTTGTTAAGATTTGTGAAGATAAAACTCTAGGCACTCGGGACCATAGGAATGTTCTGGAGAAGTAGGTCTACTGAACTACAGGAGCATGGTAAAAAATAGCTGGCAAAGAGAGAGGGGGGAACAGGCTGGCTGCCAACCAATACAGTTCAGTGCTGTCAACTAAAGGTGAGCGTTCACCGCGCCTGCGCAGTGCCATTGGTGACGTGTGCTTACCGGAGGCTGAAGTTCACTTGCTTCGAGACAGAAAAGGGAAGCCGGAGACTTATCGTATTCTTGTTTTCTTAACATATGTTTTGATGACAGTTGCGTTTTTGTTCATATTGATACATTATTAGTCTGTTTTTAATTTGGTTTCGTTCACAACGTGAACCTTAACCTCGCTTTTCTAGGCCTTAACGGTTGAGCCGTTCTTACCATTGGAAGCTAGCTAACGTTAGGCGAGGTAGCCTGTTAGCTGCTAACATTAGCTGGCTAACTGACAGCAAGTGGACTTTAGTTTAATTTCAGGGCGTTGATATGCACGGTACCCCAGTGGACTTGTTGCCGGTTTTAAAGGAAAAACGTCTGGTTGCTAGCGAGGGTGTATATTAGCTAGTAGCGGGCTAACGGTTTATCGGCGTGATGGAAACTGAAGAAGGAATCCCCTCTTTCGCCCCGCCACTCAACGATGCAACAGCCTTTTACGTCTTATTCATCAAGGCTATTGGAGATGTAAGCAGTTTGTTTCTGTTTTCTGATGTTGGCTGCTTTTTAAGCTGTTCTATGTGCAGCCAGCTGGCTGTGTTTGCCAGCAATGTGGTATGCTCTCAGCTTGTCTGCTGAACTCACTAACGTTAGCTTGTTGGCAATGCGTCACTTTGTGCCTAACCTTAGGTTACCTTGGGTTAGAGGTTGCTTTTGTTTTTGTTTTCGATCTGGCTGCGTTTCAGTGACAGGCTGAATCGGTTAAGCGTATAGGTTACTAATGCCGGCCGCCTATATCTCTCGCAAATTAATCCTGTAAACTTGGTTTCTGCGTTTTGTTTGTTTAAAAAGCTGGGTGGAAGTTCATCGGAGCTTGCCAAAGCGAAGTTGTCTCGTACCTATATTAGCTGAAACCTGACGAAACCCGCTTCCTCTGTGTGTGTTTGTGTGTGTGTGTGTGTGTGTGTGTGTGTGTGTGTGTGTGTGTGTGTGTGTGAGAGAGAGAGAGAGAGAGAGAGGGGGCGGGAGAGAATTGCGGAGCGTCTTGAGCTAAATCCATTACTGGACTAAATCCAGGTTGGCTAGGTGACGTGTACAGCCGGGATGATAATGTATTCACTGTTGTGGGCTGTGCAGTGTGTATTTGTGTGTTTGAAGCACGGCTTTGTCGAGTCTTATAGTACAGGTCGGAGTCATGAAAAGCTTTGTTTGTTGGGCAGCAGTGGTGTGTTGTTTAACAGGCCAGTGTATTACCAGTCCCCCACTAATAAGTGCACAGAGAAAGGGTTTTATATGGTATTTAATTCTGCTCATTATTTAATTTAATTCATAGCCTGCTAAAGTGTGTTTTTATATTTGGGCGACTAGGTAGCAGTAAGTTAAGTGGTATCCTGGAAAGAAGCATTCTGTATTGAGTTCTCTTGGCAGCTACATCAAAAAGTTATTTGGTTCCACATTCAGTAAGGTTATAGGGGACATGTTATGAGATTAACCAAGCAAAATGGTAACTGCATAGAATACTTTAAACTGTATTTAATTGTAGAATGTCAGCTGGTATATCTAGTAAATGAAACGTATCGGCTGGTTACTGACTGAGAAGTAAATGTGGCCTCTCTGAAACTGTACCAGAGAATGCTTTGAGTGTTTGTGGGGAGGGAGGGGGTTGGATCCCGTTTAATCCCAAACCATGCTGCATTTTTCCACCTTTGGTATATTGTGAAATCTAAAACACACAAGCTGCCCCCAAAATGTATTTACAGAATGAGATTTGCGTTTGTGATTGGTCCCAGCCCAAGCCCTTGCAGAATCAGATCAGGTTTGTGATCGGTCCCACCACTACCCTGGCAGAATGAGATCAGGTTTGTGATTGGCCCCAGCACTCGCCCTGTGTTGTGACCTGTGTTTTGATTGGCTCCCAGCTCATCGCGGCGCTGCCGGAGGAGTGGCAGCCGGGCCCCACGTTCCGCGGCCTGCCCTGGAGGGCCGTGGCCAGCACGGCGGCCGTCGGCGTCCTCACCGTCCTGGCCTTCCTGTGGAGAACCGTCCTCGCGGTGAGTCTGCGCTCCTGTTTCTCATTGCCATGGAAACCGCAGCTCTCTCTCTCTCTCTCTCTCTCTCTCTCTCCCTCTCCCCCTCTCCGCTGTGCAGCTTTTAAACCTTCAGCTGCAGTTATTAGTGCAGAGCAGTGACACCGTGATCTACAGTCATTCTGCAAGACGTAAACACACATCCCCGCCAGACCAGCCACCAGCCGGGAGAATACGCATTACATTGTTACATTACATTACAGGCATTTAGTAAGTCACTCTTATCCAGAGTGACTTACACAACTATAACATAGCATTTACACTGCATCCAGTTTTACAGCTGGATATATACAGAAGCAATGCAAGTTAAGTACCTTGCTGAAGGTACCATTATGCTACACTGCTGCCCCCTCAACATTAAGGTGGAGAGTCATAACGTGGAGCTGGAGAGAGTGCTAGAAATATAAACTTATTGTGGTAAATGTGTCTACCTTTGGCCTACCTGGCCTAACTGCAGTGAAATAGTTTATTTGATTTTTATTTCTTTTCTTATCTGTTCCTCTCCAGGTCAGAAGCAAGACCTATCAGCGTAAGTTTTCTCATTTTTATGGCTCGTGAGCAGTTTGTGTCTCTTTATGTGATGTACAGTGCAGCCTGTGTTCTGTGCTCTGGAATCCTGTTTTGGGTGTGAGAGTCTGTGTTTAGGTGGCTGTTGATGTTTTTGTGCGTTTCTCTCTCTCTCTGCTTCAGTGACAGAAAAGCAGCTCGCTCAGAGGATTACACAGATCTGCGAGGAGAAGTCCCAAGCGCTCGCCCAGATCTCTGAGCTGAAAGAGAAGGTAGGGCTTCAGAAGAACACTACTCCCCGTATGCGTGTGTCTCTGTGTCTGTGTGTCTGTGTCTGTGTCCGTGTGTGTCTCTGTGTCTGTGTGTGTGTGTCTCTGTGCCTGTCTGTGTCTGTGTCTGCGTGTGTGTCTGTGTGTGTGTGTCTGTGTCTGTGTGTGTGTGTGTGTGTGTCTCTGTGTGTGTCTGTGCGTGTGTCTGCGTGTGTCTCTGTATCTGTGTCTGTGTCTGTGTGTGTGTCTGTGTCTGTGTGTGTGTGTCTCTGTGCCTGTCTGTGTCTGTGTGTGTGTCTGTGTCTGTGTCTGTGTCTGTGTCTGTGTGTGTGTGTGTGTGTGTGTGTGTGTGTGTGTGTGTGTGTGTGTGTGTGTGTGTGTGTGTGTGTGTGTCTCTGTGTGTGTGTCTGTGTGTCTCTGTGTGTGTGTCTGTGTCTGTGTCTGTGTGTGTCTGTGTCTGTGTGTGTGTCTGTGCCCGGCGTGCGCTGCTGATCTCTAATCTGGTTGTGTTTTCTTTGTGTCAGATGGTGGCGTGTGAGGCGCAGTTAAAGGAGTCTGAATCGTCCGCCAGCTCCACAGAGCGCGAGAACACTGAGCTGAAGGTGCGTCCTGGCGTGGGACGGGGTCCAGCAGGCCCCTCTGCCTGCGTTTGGGGAAGGCTGGCAGTGCGCATTCAAACACAGCCATGATGGTTTTGCATGAAACGAGCTGGGTGTGGTGCGGGAGTGACGTGCTGCTGGATTGTTTTTGTGAATTTGCACAAGGCGTAGCGCCATGTAGCGCCACGTAGCGCCATGTAGCGTCACGTAGCGCAGTCTTCCTTCCTCAGCAGATAAAGCTGACGTCCTGCATTAGTGCACCTCACTGGGATACATAAGCCATGCTGAGTACTGATGTTGAGTATTGCTGAAAGCAGCGATGTTGAGTACTGTTAGAAGCAGCTATTTGACGCTGCTGAATCAGATGTGTATACAGGAGGGTCTCAGAGAGTGTGCCTGATGCCCTGGGAGTGCATGGCTGCAGTGGGCAGAGGTCCTCTCTGTACAGAGATTCACCGGCGCTTCCTGTTCCCCACTGAAGGAGTCTTTCAGGCGGCTGCAGAAGAAGAGTCGGCAGAGCGGGGAGCAGCTGGAGAGCTTGACCGCCGAGATGGCGGCTGAGCGGAGGAGGAACCAGGAGCAGAGCCACATAGTGAGCGGCCGCACAGCGCCCCCTGTTGGTCCTGCAGCATGCACGCTCAATTTACACCGTTTTGTGTTTATTTTATTTTATGTGTCCTCTGTTCAGCCTCGTTAGTCATACTCATTGCAGATGGTGACTAATGCAAAACTTTTTTTTTTGTTCTGTTGTGGACAGATTTCAAAGACGGAGAAGGAAATAGAAAAGTTGAAACATATCGTCAAAGGCACCAAGGATGAACTTTCAAAGGTATGGTGTTATTATTGATTTGACAGCTTGACCGATGCCATTGTTCAGAGGGACCGATAGAGCCTGCGTGTTATGTGGAGTTGTGCGACTCTTGACTGGCAGTCCGTTTCTCCTGTGTGTTGGTTTGAGCTGAAGGAGCTGGTTGGCGGTGAGGCGTGTTATTATAATGTTTTAATGATATTCTCCCGGCAGGTCCAGGTGCTCATGGACGAGGCCAGCATCAGGGAGGAGGCACTGAAGGCTCAGGTCACCTCCTTCCAGAAGGAGAACAGCGCTCTGAAAGAGAAGAAGAAAAATGTAAGAGTTTCAGCAGGTTCTTTTGGACCAAACCATTAGACATTTCCTCTGCCCTGCCACTGGGTGATTAATCAAAAAACAGAATCTGAGATCTCATTGGTCTGTGAGGTTTGATCTCATGTAGAAGCTGATATCTCATTGGTCTGTGAAGTTTGATCTCCTGTAGAATCCGATGTCTGATTTGTTTCTGAAGACCATAGAAGGCTTTCCTTAAAAAGCAGTTGAATTTCGCGCTAGAAGCACAGAAAGAACCCGTTTCACCTCCCGCCTCCTCCTCCTCTGCAGCTCCTGCGCGAGGCCAGAGACTGGGAGGACCGGCACAGGGAGCTGAGCGAAAAGATCAAAGTGCTGCAGCGGGCTCAGAAGGAGCTGGAGGACACCCTGGAGCACAAGGAGAACGAGATCGAGGTGCGCCTCACGTCCTGCGTCCCGCGTCCTGCCTGCGCTCTTCTTACGTCCTTGCATTAGGGCTCCAGATTGTATGTGATGTGTTTGATGTATGCTTCTCAAAGAGTGCGCTCAAGACATTTCACAGGAAAAAATGCAAATTGAAAAGATGTTTTGTTTAAAAATAAAAAAAGTTAAAAAGGTAAAAACAGGACAGACGAGGAGAGGAGCTCTGCAGCTGATTGACAGTTGATTAACAGATTGAATGATCGATTGATTGGTTGATAGGTGCTGTCGGACTGCATCACAGAGCTCAGGCAGCTGGAAGCCTGCGATGGCGCAGAGCTGCTGAAAGGGGGCGCTCTAGCGCTGGCCAATGGGGAGGCTGCAGGTGAGTCGCCCAGCCCATGGGAGACCTGCATGTGTCACATTTCCTCATGCAGGATACAGAAACTTATCCTGTCTGCCATAGCAGCATATTCTGGGTTGGGTAAAATTAATTTAAAAACTGGATGAATGATGAATGGCTGGGGTTCTCTCTCTTTTATGATAAAAACCCTTTTTCCTCTCCTCTCAGAAAAGAAAGGGGACGCACTGAAAACCAGGATTAAGCAGATGCTGGACGTCTCTCGGGTAAGTCCCCGCCCCCGTCCGGCTCGCTGCGAGTCAGCGCGGGGTCAGAGGTCATGGTTAGAAATGGCTGCTGTGATTGGCCCGTGCTGGTGCTCGTAAGGAGCCTTTGGGATTGATGGACGCGTTGTTTTGGGACGCAGGTGAAGACCACGCTCTCCATCGTAGAAGAAGAGCGGAACCGATACCTGGAGAAACTGCTGGCGGAGGAGAAGCAGAGACACGATCTCGAAGGTGAGGAGGGAGGGAGAGAGAGAGGGAGAGGGGGAGAGAGGGGGCGGACTGCATTCTGGTTTTTGTTTTAGTCCTATAAATTACACTGCTTCACTCCTGTACTTGAGGAGACACCTGCGGTCTGTGGCTGTAGCTGTTGCTTATACAAGTGTCAGCTCAGGATATGATTGAGCTAATTAAATAACTAAGAGAAGTTGGTGCAAAATCCTGAAATCTGCTCTTGTTGTCCACCCCCGGCCTTAAATATAGTGTGTTAAACGATGTGTTGCTGGTTTGGTCTTACACTGATGAATGGACAGGCCTGGCGCTTACTGGCCCGTTCAGAGTGCAGTTAGTGGATGTTTGCACCCCCCTCTCCCCCGCCTGCGTCTCCATGACGACGCCTCCTCTTCCTCAGAGCAAATCCAGAAGCTGGAGCACGACCGGGCGTCTCTGCAGGGGGAGAAGAGCCAGCTGGAGGGCCAGTTCCACACCATCCAGCAGAAGCTGGAGATCATGAACGAGCTGTACCAGCAGAAGGAGAACGCCCTGCAGCAGTGAGTCTGCGGCCCGGCCACACCTTAGAGCTTAGAGTCCTCCTCACCTGGCTGTGGTGTCACCATACACCCTGCTCTCTACCTCACCATCCACCTCACCGTCCACTTTAAAGATTTATTCAGGAAGTACATTTTTTCACCTCTCTTTCAGGCCCTGAATGTCTTTATTGCTGAACGTTCTCTCTGGCTGTGGGCTGACAGGAAAGCGTGCGAAAGCTCTTGTGCGTGTTTGTGTCACACTGGTATCCTCTGCTCCTAGATGGGACAGCTCATCCCTGATTTGGGGAATTTATTAACGCCCTACTTTGTTAATTTAACATGCGCGTGACTGTTGGACTGCGCGTCCTCCTGAGATGTGTACAGTGCACTGAGGGGCGTGGGGGGCGTGCCTTACAGGAAGCTGACCCAGGAGGAGTTTGAGAGGCGGGAGAAGGAGACGAAGCTGACGGAGGTGGACGGGAAGGCCGTGCTGGCCGAGGAGGAGCTCCGGGCCTACAAGCTCCGCATCCAGGAGGTCGAGGAGGAGCTGCAGAAAACCGAGCGCTCCTACAAGACCCAGGTGAGCGCTGATACCGCTACGCTAACTCAGGAAGCGCTAGCACCGCTACGCTAACTCAGGAAGCGCTAGCACCGCTACGCTAACTCAGGAAGCGCTAACACCGCTATGCTAACTCAGGAAGCGCTAACACCGCTATGCTAACATCAGTATACTGCACTAACACTGCTATGCTACGCTAACTCAGGAAGCGCTAACACCGCTATGCTAACTCAGGAAGCGCTAACACCGGTATAATGGACTAACACAGCTACGCTACGCTAACTGAGGAAGCGCTAGCACCGGTATAATGGACTAACACAGCTATGCTACGCTAACTCAGGAAGCACTACGCTATGCTGTGCTAACTGTGGTACGGTAACAGAAAGCACTAACACCGCTATGTTATGCTAACACCGCTATGCTACGCTCACACAGGAATCACTAACACCGCTATGCTAACACGGCTACACTACGCTCACGCAGGAAGCGCTAAGACCGCTACGCTCCCCTCACGCAGGAAGTGTTAACACAGGTAATTAATTCTCTTTCTCTCTCCACAGATTGCAGCTCATGAAAAGAAGGCTCATGACAACTGGGTAAGAGGAAAATGTCCCCCCCCCCTTTAAAACCACTGCTTTGCATATAGAGGAACAGAGTAATTAATCTCTCTCTCTTACTCTCTATCCCCCCCCAGCTCAACGCCCGTGCTGCTGAGAGAGCTCTGGTGGAGGAGAAGCGGGAGACGGCTAATCTACGGCAGAAGTGAGTCTGAGCCTGGAGTGCCCCCCCCCCGCCCCCGAACTCCTCTCGCCCCTGAAGGTTAGCCTGGCACAGTGCATATCTCAGCAGGTCCCTGATGCTGCTGTGCTGTTTTTTGGGTTGCCAGGCTTGTGGAGGTGAACGATAAACTGGTGGAGTTCCAGCGTCCGCTGTTCAAGCCCACGCCGGGCCGCCCTGACCAGCAGATCCCCCCCATGAGGAGAGGTGAGTCCCATAATGCCGTCCTGTGGCTGGTACACGTTTATACACATTTATACGCATCATACAGCACGCTTTCATGCTTTAAAACGAGACCAGTCATGGGAAACACGCGTCCGATTCGCGCGTGAAGCCAGCCCCGCCCTCCGGAGCTTTTGTTGTTCCCGCCGCGGTCCCGTGTTCTGTCCCGGGACGGTCTCTGCGCTCCGCGTTCTGTCCCGGGACGGTCTCTGCGGTCCGCGTTCTGTCCCGGGACGGTCTCTGCGGTCCGCGTTCTGTCCCGGGACGGTCTCTGCGCTCCGCGTTCTGTCCCGGGACGGTCTCTGCGGTCCGCGTTCTGTCCCGGGACGGTCTCTGCGGTCCGCGTTCTGTCCCGGGACGGTCTCTGCGGTCCGTGTTCCGCCGGTGGGTTCCTGTCGTTTAAACGCTGTGACTGATCCGAACAGGAGACTCGTACGGCCCCTCCCCCGTGAGCGGAGGCGCTCCGTCCCCCCCTCTAATGATGGAGGGTCCCGGCCGCCCGCCGTCCGCCCCCGTGGGCCGAAGAGCCGAGCCCTTTGGTGAGTGGACCCCCCCCCAAGCGCACCCCCCCCCCGAGTCCTTCGCCATCCTTCCATCGCTTCCCTCCAGGCTTCTTTCCTTCTCCCCTGAGCTCTCTCTCTTTGACCCATGCTGTAGCTCCTGATCTCGTCCTCTCTTCCATCCATCATCCCTTTTTTTCATTCTTCCTTCTCCTCTACCTTCGACTTTTTCGAGCCCGTCCTTCCCTCTCTGGGCTTCCTGCTGCTGCTGTCTTCTTTTCCTGGATGATGTCACATCCTCCCCTGGTTTAAACTGCATCCCTGCCTTGCCTTTCCACCTGAAACCAGCTCAAATCTGTGCAGAATGCAGGCCGCTCAGGGACACTGTGCTGGGGGAGGTTTGGTAGGTTTGGATCAGAGATTCCAGGTGAAGATGAACAGCACCCCTGGAGGGTCAGATGAGGTTTTGGGAAGATTGGGACGGGGTTTTGGGAAGATTGGGATGAGGTTTTGGGAGGATTGGGATGAGGTGCTCTGGCCCCTGTAGTTGTGGAAAGGGGCTTGTCATCAGTTTCGGAAATGAGTCTCTTCTTAACTCATTCCCCTTTCTTCGTTTCTGCCCCCCCCCCCCCATCAGGCCGACCCCCCTCGGAGCCCCACGGAAGGTACTCTGATCTTGGGCACCCGCTGCCTCCCAGACCTGGTGAGTCTGTCCGTCTGTCTGTCTGTCTGTCTGTCTTTCTGTCCGTCCGTCCGTCCGTCCGTCCGTCCATCCCTAAAATTAGGGTCACGTTGTGACTATGCCGTTTCCAGGCCTTGTGAAGGGGATAAGCCAGTCTTATTCTGTTTGCGTGGTTAGCTGAATATTCCGTGTGCGTTCTTGGGACAGAACTAAAGGTCCCAGCAATTCTTCCATGTGCATGTATAATGCCTGACTGTTCTCCCCCCCCCACGCAGATGTGTGTGTCCCACGGACGTCCTCTCCCAGCGCCTTGGATGGATCGGTGAGTTAATCAAATGTCAAAATATTGTTTGGGTGGGGTGGGGTAGGGCTGAGGTGGGATGGGGTGGGGGTCAGGTGGGATGGGGTGGTGCTGAGGTGGGGTGGGGCTTGGGTGGGGTGGGGTGGGGCTGAGGTGGGATGGGGTGGGGTTTAGGTGGGATGGGGTGGTGCTGAAGCGGGATGGGGTGGGGTTGAGATGGGATGGGGAGGGGCTCGGGTGGGGTGGGGTTGAGATGGGATGGGGCTCCACCGGAATGGGGTGGGGCTCGGATAGGTTGGGGTGGGGCTCAGGAGGGATGGGGTGGGGTTGGGGTGGGGTGGGGCTGAGGCGGGGTGGGGTGGGGCTCAGGTGGGATGGGGTGGGGCTGAGGTGGGATGGGGTGGGGTTGGGGTGGGGTGGGGCTGAGGCAGGGTGGGGTGGGGCTCAGGTGGGATGGGGTGGGGCTCAGGTGGGATGGGGTGGGGCTGAGGTGGGATGGGGTGGGGTTGGGGTGGGGTGGGGCTGAGGTGGGTTGGGGTGGGGCTCAGGTGGGATGGGGTGGGGCTGAGGTGGGATGGGGTGGGGTTGGGGTGGGGTGGGGCTGAGGTGGGTTGGGGTGGGGCTCAGGTGGGATGGGGTGGGGCTGAGGTGGGATGGGGTGGGGTTGAGGTGGGGTTGGGTGTGGTGGGGTGGGGTGGGGTTGAGGTGGGGTTGGGTGTGGTGGGGTGGGGTGGGGTTGAGGTGGGGTTGGGTGTGGTGGGGAGATTTGCTTCTCACAGGCGGGGACAGCGTTTATCTGCGAGAGAATCGACCCTCCTGCAGCACGAGACACCATCATCAGCTCCACAGCAGAGCGAAAATGAGGGGGGGGGGGGGGTAAATCCTCTCCCATGCTCCCCTGCGTGCGAGTCACATGTTCTCTCCTCTCCTCTCCCCTGTATCCGGTGGGCCGTTTGCTCTACAGCAGAGTGCACCTGTAGAGTCCTCCCCAGAACCCCCCCCTGTGGCCCCCCCTGTGGCCCCCCCTGAGGGCCCCGATCCAGTGAGTATGGAGGCCGGGGGCTCCGGAAGCTGGTGTGTGCATGCTTCCTGCTGCTGGCCCCCCCGGCTCCGAACGGCTTTCTGTGGGTGGCTGGATGAACTGACCAATCAGAGGCCTCATGCTCCGTGGGCGTGTTTGACAAAAGCGTTCTCACCCTGCCTGTAACGGTTTTTTTTTTTTCTTGAAACCTGCAAATTTGTGACTTTCAAAGTTATTCATCTGCAGTGGGACCTCAAACTCTAGTTCTGAGGAGGCGGTGTGTCAGCGTTTACTTTTAATGTCACTTAAGTGATTCATTTAAGCCGTTGATTGACTACAGAGTTCGTGCACGCACCTGGTTTCTATGTCTGAAACCCGGAGCTGCTGCAGCCAATCAGAACTGGAGTTTGAGACCCTGATCCACAGGAACCGGGGCCCGTGCGCTGCACTTTATGAGCGGAGTGTGTTCAAACGCTCCTTCGGTGTGGAAATCACTGGGCTGGTTGCTGAGAACTCGCCTGGGAGTAATCACGCGTGTCACTTCCTGCTGGGTCGTCTTTAACTTCACTTACCTGATCAGTCTCTGCCATGGGCCGTTTGATTTGAACCGTCTGGTTTTCCCAGGAGCGCATGATGAGTTTTTAATGTGTGTGTGTGTGTGTGTGTGTGTGTGTGTGTTTTAACACGCACTTTTGCACAGACTGATTCCAGTATTCTCACTGGCGCCACCAATGGCCAGAACGTGCGAGTACGGCCAACAGAAACCCTCGTTCTGCCATTTAAATCATCTTTGACCTTCTCTTCTCATTTTAATTTCAGAGGCTGTCAAAATCGGGCGGTGCGTCGTTCCTGGGCTCTCCCATTAGGGATATCCCCGGCCCAGGACCGACCAGGCTGCCCCCGCCTCCCATGGGGGGTCCCCACGGCCCGCCCCTAAACGGGCACCTCCCCATGATCCCGCCTGGACCCTCTGGATACGACCCGCGACTCCCTCCACCTCGCCCCGGCCCCTACGGACCCCCCCGCCCCTACGGACCCCTGCCGCCCCCTTACAGTAAGAGCTAATCTGTACTACCTATACACCCGTACCTACCTATACTACCTATACACCCGTACCTACCTATACTACCTATACACCCGTACCTACCTATACTACCTATACACCCGTACCTACCTATACTACCTATACACCCGTACCTACCTGTACTACCTATACACCCGTACCTACCTATACTACATACTCACATGTACTTACCTATACACACGCCTCTTATACCTGTCCCTACCTACACACCCCCCCCCACCCCTTTCACCTGTCTGTGCTTAATACACCCCCCTTACAGCCCCCTGTCTTATGGGTCGTATGGTATAAGGGTGTTGTTTTGGCTGGGGGGCCTCAGTCCTTACCCAGTGTCCCTCCTTCTCACCCCTCAGTCCGGGGCCCACCTCCGCCCATGAGGGAGTACCCAATGGGCCCCCCACCGATGGGACCCCCGTCGATGGGCCCCCCACCGTTCGGCCCGCAAGACTTTCACCCCGGGATGAGGGAGCCGCCGCACGGACCCCGGGACTACCCCCTCCCGCCCCGGCCTCTGCCCCCCGGAGCCAGAGACCACACAGGGCCCCTGCCCGGCCCCCCCATGACCGGCCCCCCCCATGCCTCCGCACATGGGGCCGGGGCCCCGGAACATTCCAGAGGGGCCCCACCAGGGTCCCGACCACCGCAGGGACAGCATCCCCCCACAGACCGGAGGCCCCCCCAGGGACACGCCCACCACTCCTCTCAACGGGCCCTAAACTCCGCCCCCTGCCCCACCCCTCACCCCCCTCTTTAAAGGGATGGGGAAATATCCTGTTTCTCAGTGGGGAACTGAACTTTTTTTGTTTTGTGTTTTTAATTCTGACTGGCAAAAAGAGAAAATAAACTCCATATATCCATAAAAAAAAGATGTTAATATTAAATCATGAGAGAACCAAACGTGTCTTTGTGTCGCCTGGGATATCAGCCTTTCGTGAAGAAACGCAGGGGCAGGGGCAGGGTCCCATCCGCTGCGTTGGGTCCCATCCTGCCGTATTGCAGGGGCTGTGTTGGGTCCCATCCGCTGCATTGGGTCCCATCATGCCGCATTGCAGGGGCTGTGTTGGGTCCCATCGTGCAGTATCACACTGTTACCTGTGTGTGCTGCGCGGAGACCGCCCCTCTGGGCTTTTTAAAGAAACAGACCAGTGATGATCTTTAAACGCAATGCATTTTTGTGATTATGCAAATAGAAGATTTCCTGTGGAAATACTTACTTGATTTAAAGCGTCTCTGGCTTGGTTTGGATCATGTTTAGAAGCATCTGTCGCTCACCCAAAGCCTGTTGCTTAATGAATTGTAAAGGTAAGTTGTTATATAAATGAATGGTCAGATGTATAACTTATTTTACTATATTCTTCAAACAATTTGTATTAATAAAGATGGTACAGAAATGATTCATTCTGCAGTTAATAGTAATGAAGCATAAAGACAAACATCCAAATCTTACAGACCATAGCTTTGTTTTCTTTGTATTTTTTGTTTCTTGGGTTTGATCCAAACAGTTATTTTTGTAAGAACTTGCTGGAGGAATAAAAACAGGGAAAAGTTTAACAGCATGATGTCACCTTTACTTTGATGGTGTTGCTTTTCATCTTAAATATTTGTCAAATATCAAGTGGTTTATATTCCAAAACTTCAGTGCTCCGTCTTTGATTATGGATGGTGATTGACTTTCTTCTGTCAGACAGTAAATGCGCTTCATGAACAGATGTGTGCAGATAGGGCTTCATAATGTCTGCTGATCCTTAGTACCATTCAGCAGTTAAATTCTTTTGTTTTGGTCCTTAACAGACTAAAAAGTCCACACGGCTTTTTGACACGTTTTACCAACTCTGTGAAGAAGTGCTTTCCTTTTTTCTGAGAGATGTACTTTGGCCTAATTTACACTTGTATCCTCTTTTTTGCCACGTCTTGATGAAATTACTTTTTGGGTCACCTGATTAATCCCTTTACAATATTTTTAAAATTCGTAAATTTCAATGTCAGCCACTGAATCAGTAGAAATTTAGTGCCTCAACTCTGCTCATGAGTCATTCCTGTGAGACCTAGGACTGCTCTAGTTGCTCCTCTCAGTACTTTAAATGCATGTAGTCAGTGTTCATTTAGGGTCATCTGCTTTCGTTTGTACCATGTTTTCTTGCATTAGGACTTTGACATCCTCTTCACTTTTTATCCTGGTCAGCAGCAAAGTTTTCCGACAGGGGTGGGGGGGGGGGGGGTTGAGTCCACATTGCACCTTTCCTCCCTGTAAAGATTTTCTTGCCTCATATTTTTTTAAATTGTGAATGTACAGACCTTTGCATTTAGTAATATTAAATTTAATTTGCCTTTACCTGGATCACATTTACAGCTTCCTTGTGTTATTTAAGCCGCTTCATTTCTCTCCTCTGGGTCATCATCATAAAACACGGCCCAAATCTCTGTCCAAGTCCAGAATGTAGGCAAGAAATGGCGGAAATCCCAGATGGTTCCCCGGGAGACGCTCTCAGCTGGAAACCACGGTTCGAAGGTATGTTTTGGCAAAACCGTTAACACAGCTTATGTTTATTCCACTGGGATATTACAGCTACCATATTTTAACTTCTGTAAAAGTTGTTTATTTGGTATATTTTGGCATCATTTGAATTTTTTTTCTTCCATTTGGAAAGGCATATCTAACCTGTCTTAATGACTATAGTAAATGTAGTGTGCCCGTGTACATGTGGGGTATGTGTGTGTGCTCATCAGAATTTTCAGGTCTGATCCAATTCAAGCAGCACTTTGTTTATTAGAAATGAAAGCCATGTAAATATGCAGTTCAAGGACAAAACACAATGCATTGTTTAATGAAAACTGAAACTGCATCCACACAAACCGCACGCGTACACAGGCACGCGCACACACACACACATCCATATGCACCATTTTAGTGTGTTCTGTAGTATGTCCAGCTATTGTCTGCATTCTCTGACATTAAAAAAATAAAACCATCTAAAATCAGATATTAAGAGAGAGGCTAAGTAGAGAGGGTGTAACTGCCAATGTGACTTCAATTAAAAAAAAAAAAAACAATTATCCACGCAAGGTACATGCAACATCCTTTGTTAAAAAAGCCCTTTTTCCTCAAGATGACATCATAGCTCATCAGAGTGGAGGAGGCGTGTCTGTGCTTTTGATGGACAGGTGGGCCCATGTATCTAAAACTGAAAAACCTGTCACCTCAGCTTTAACACGCTAAGGAGCATACAAACAGAATTAAATCATATCAAACAACGTGTTTCCAGTTTGCTGGATGGAGCACAGAAAAAAAACAACACATCCTCCATTTCCTCTTCCCAGCTCAGGAGACAGGAAGTGACATCAGCATTCTTCTTTGATCACCAATTTGTGAGACACGAATACGCATCTCTCTTGCTTTCTCGCCCTCTGAACTGTAACAGTGCATGAATCATTTTCTCTGGATTTTCAGAGAAGGAATACTTCGTAGATCAAACAAATCCACAGTTTCTGGGAAATTAAAGTGGGGTGGGGTTCGGGGACAGGGGGGCTGTGGGGGTGGGGGGGCTGGTGGAATGTACCTGTTCGCTTTTTCCATTTTAAAGAGACGTCACGCACAGAACGGGCACCTGGGGGGGTTCGGCTCACCTGGGGGGGGTTCGGCTTCTGTTCTTCACCCCCCAGGTTTAAGGGTTCAGACCCAAACAGACATGCAGCCAATCAGCTGTGGTGGAGATCCAAGCTGCAGGGGGGCGACTGGTGGCTCTGATGTGCTCTGTCCCGTGTGGCTCTGATGGGGGGTCGGGAGGGGGGGTTGTGCTGGTGGGGGGGGGGGTGTTGAGGGTGTTTTTACGGTTTTACAGTTAATCTTTGTGCAAAGTCTGGTGCAGATGGAGATAAAGTGGCTTCTTGGTCAAGAGCTGGAGTTTCTTCCTCTTGAAATCAGTCGGTTTCTTGTACCTGGTGTGACAGTAGGGCAGTCAGGACCGTAATAACCACACAAACCATGCCAGCATTTTCCTAGATTTGCTTTTCGGCTAAAGGCATTATATTGCAGCTGGTCCTAACACCTGAGCAGGTTCAAGGGATAGAATGACAATACAAGGAACAACATGAAAATGCCCCTTTTCATGGAGAAAACATTTAATTTCCAAAAAAGAAAAGTAATTTGATATCTGGTGTACTTACAATTCAATTACAATGGGTCCAGGTTTAATCTCGTCCATCTCCATGAAAGCGAAGCACTTTGTGCTGGTGAACCTCTTCTTGGGTTTGTAGTGCTTGAACTCAAAGAAAATAGCTGCCCCTGGAACGAGGGGTTGGGGACTTCAGTCACTGGGGTACAAAGACCCCTCACCAAAATGTCAATACAATCAATGCGGCCCATGATATTCATGGGACGGGGGACCCCTCTACTGACGGTTTGGACCTTAAAGAGACCCTCTAAAAACCCAAACATCTTCCCAGTTTCACTCTAAAGAAGCGGTGTTGCATTTAACTGCTGGTCCTGCTAGGGGTCATCTAGAAGATTGATGGTGTTAAGAATGGGGTCATATTTAGCCAATAGTAATCTGATTTTAAGGTGTTAATGATCGTCCCTTTAAGAAGGATTATGCTGAACCCGAGCAGCACCAGGACGGCCTACCTTTAGAAAGCTTCTCCAGGTGCTTCTGGATCTCCACATCCATGCCGAAGTGAATGTAGGTGTCCTCTTTGTGAGTGGCCACGGGGGTGTCCTGCACCGGGTTCAGATCGATCCCATTCAGATCTGCAGGGACACAACACACACCCCCCCCCCCCAACACGTCACACTGTATCTGTACGGGGGGAGGGGCACACTCCATAAAGGGGGGGGGGGGGCGTTTCCAAACCTTTCACGCTGACTGTGATGTAGGGGTCGATGCACTGTCCCGCGTCCTTCAGGCCTATCTTCTCGATCTTTATGGTGATCAGCGTCATTCCTGGCTCCGAGGGTAACCGTGGCAACAGTGTCCCTGACAGCAAGATGGGTCAGTCGATTAGAATGCCTGTCTGGGGGCGCGCGATGACATCACATCCTGCCCACAGCTCCTATTACGCGCCGAGTGCACATGCCCTCCACAGATCAAGCACAGACCGCCAAGCGCAGAAACCATGGCAACGTTAAAAAGCGTCCAGATTTAACATTGAATAATTTTATTAAACTTTTCACTATTTTTTTAAAAACTTCAGTGAGCTTAAGGTGAAACGGTCATACGTTGTGACAAAACAATAGCATTTTTAATTCCACTGACTAATATATCATCTGTTCAATCTAGCTTTCAGCTTCAAAGCTAGATTGAACAGATCCCCCGTACTGCACTGAAGGTCATGATGCAGCATGATAGTAAAGCTTCTCAGGTCAAACGGTCAATTTGTCCTGTTTTTCTGCACTGTTCTCTCAACAGAAGCTCTTCCTCGTCCAAGCCAACTTCATTCATCACTTTACACAGCTGTGTATTCATTGTTTATGTCATCAGAAGAAAGAGGCAAATATATAACTACTTACTGGTCAATTCTGCACATATCAGGTTTTTTTTTAATCACTACTCCCGACTGTACAGTGACAGTGAGCTTGTTGAGAACATCAGGGCTGGTACATGCATCTCAGGTTAACGTGGGAGACAGAGAGGTGCCCGGTGTGACCGTACCTTGCAAAGCTGACGATGGGGGGTGGGGTGGGGGGGGGGGGCAGGCAGCGAGGGGGGAGCGTGGAGGAAGCCATGCGCCATGGCGACGGAGAGAGACAAACAGAGAGGCGAGACATGCCGTGGGTAAAAACACACACCATACTTTCAGAACACGACACGTTAATATTCATCACACGACACGTTAATGTTCATCACGCGACACGTTAATATTCATCACGCGACACGTTAATATTCATCACGACACATTAATATCCATCACACGACACGTTAATATTCATCACACGACACGTTAATGTTCATCACACGACACGTTAATGTTCATCACACGACACGTTAATATTCATCACACGACACGTTAATGTTCATCACACACCATGCTCTCAGAACACGTTATGGCGTTCTCACGCACCACATAACCAACAGCACAGTCACGTGCAGACCCTCTGCGTAGACACGTGCAGACCCACTGCGCAGACGCGTGCAGACCCACTACACAGACGCGTGAAGACCCACTGCGCAGACGCATGCAGACCCTCTGCTCAGACGCATGCAGACCCTCTTCGCAGACACGTGCAGACACTCAGAGACCCGCGTAGTCCGCCAGGTGCGCGCAGTTACCTGGAACTCTGGAGGAAAAGGATTCGGGGGACCCCGCGCCAACCACTGAGTCCTCCTCTGCCTCAACTTCCAGGTTCTCCTCTTCACCAGGGGCAAGGATCTTCCTGCACAGAACCCGCAGAACCCGCAGAACCATCAAGACACAACAGTTTGAGTGTTCAGAAAATGAAAGTTCCGGAACATCAGCTTAGGTCAACCATCAGCCCAGCTGCTGGGGTAACAGTCACCCATGGCAACAGTGGTTCCACAAAAAACATAAACGGCAGGGGATCTACCAATCGTATACCAGCCTCGTCAACATCAGTTTACAGTTTTTTTTTTAATCAGTTTTTTATTTGCAGATTTAAGCTCCACTTAAATTCAATTTAATTCGTACTGTGCTTTTCACAGAGACACTGTCACAAAGACGCTTTACAGAAAAACTGGGAAACGTTTATCTGCTGATATAAAAGGTTTACCTTAAAGGCACTGGCTGAACATCGAAGGGAAATCCTTTGTTATACGTCAGGACATTCTGAACGACTGTTAAAGGACAGAGGAGCAGAAATCATTAAAACGTGTAATCTCTGAAAGCCAGGGCATGGATCCAGCAGGACGGCCATACAGGTGAACACACAGGTGAACTGCTCACAGACAGAGAACGAGCCAGAGCTCACAGCCCTTTAGAGGTCACCAGGCTCCAGGTATCAGGGGCCCAATTGTTCCCGAACAAACACACACTACACGCACTCATAAAGCATACACATCTCACACTGCTTTAACATTCTTTGAGAATGCTGGATATTTACTGACAAGGACACCCGGCAAATCACGCAGCTCAAATGAACGGATGCGATTATTTTAATCAGGGTTATATGAGACTTCATATGAAATGAGGGACAACGGGCACTCAAGATTCTGTTGCATTTTCTTTAAAATTCAGTGCAGACTCTTGCCCTTGTTAAGCAGTCAGCCCATAAACTGCACTGTACACTGGAATACATACTCGGCTCCAGTTTCTTAAGGTCTTCCAGCCTGAAATCTTCCTGGGACTGAGTGCACTGCAGAAGAGCGGAGAAGAGAAAGAGTGAGTGAGTGACAGAGAGAGAGAGAGAATGAATGTGTCAGAGAGAGGGAGTGTGTGAGAGAGAGAGAGAGAGAGAGAGAGAATGAATGTGTCAGAGAGAGGGAGTGTGAGAGAGAGAGAGAGAGAGAGAGAGTGAATGTGTCAGAGAGAGGGAGTGTGTGTGAGAGAGAGAGAGAGAGAGAGTGACAGGATGAGTGCGATTTCTCTTGTGGTACACTACCTGCAGGGCCGCACTCCTCATTTCCAGGCATGTTGCCAACTTTCCCAAAGTCTTCTGCAGAGAGAACACACACACACACATACAGACACACACACACATACACACACACACAACCCATCACACACAGTCCAGAGCATTTCCAAAAGAGAACACACACACACATACACACAGTTCAGAGTGTTTCCATGTGAGAACACACACAGACCAGAGTTGAGACGAAGAGGAGAGTGCCCTCTACTGGCTCAACAGCACCTCTTCAAGCAGCAACTTTGGCCCTGATTTGCTAAGATCTTTAGCATGAGCAAAACCTTTTAGCACATGCAAAACCAATAACATGACCAATGATTGGTCATGACATTTGTTTTGGACCAGTCGTTGGTTGTGTTATTAGCTTAGCGTACAGGATGGTATGGCTCCTGCCTGATCAAAGGTGCATTGAACGTCCTCACAGTAAAGGACAGCGGTTAACCCTGATACCCTCTTCAGTTTGACACCACTGGCTGCCAGACTTTAACAGACAACCGCATTTCCCAGGGAACCCCTGCAGGATGCAGGCCTGCTCTTCCGTGCAATGCACTTCTGCCCCTGCTCGGAGCGACCAGTCGCATTTGCACCAGGAAACTACAAAGACCAGCAAACAGTGTACCCTTCCAGGGCTGCCGTTTGACCCCCCCCCCGTAACAGACCCTCTGACACAAGCACAATTAAGCCAGCCATTGAACGCAAGGAAAGACAGGAGATGATCATGTCAGGTATTTCGGTTCCCAGAAAGAAAGCCGGAGGCTCGCCCGTTTGCACGCCGAAGCAGACGCACCTTCTGATCCTCTGTGAATTCCGATGAATTGGACGACTGGGCCTCCTTCTGCAACTGCCTTGCGAGTCTAAATGAAACATGGAAATAAAACAAACCAAACATTCAGAGAAGATTCTCCATTTGCAGAGGATCGTTTTCTGTTCGTATCCATAGCGATGTGACAACATCGGCCACAGCCCAAAGGCTGCGGGTTTGACTCCCAAACACGGCCCTATTGTAGCAGTTGTGTACCCTTGTGAAAATGCCTCGCTGTGTTTGTAGCAATGGACATCCATGTCTTTCCTGATCTTGATACATCTAGTTTTAAATGCTCATCCCCATGTAATGGAAACTACAGCATCGGCCAGTCAGATGTAGGCTAATTACTGGGAAACTAGAACTTAATAACAGGGTGTTTTGTACTCTCTTCGCCTTGTCGCTTAGTCG
This sequence comes from Anguilla anguilla, assembly GCF_013347855.1. Classification (NCBI taxonomy): domain Eukaryota; kingdom Metazoa; phylum Chordata; class Actinopteri; order Anguilliformes; family Anguillidae; genus Anguilla; species Anguilla anguilla. The sequence goes on along the minus strand of NC_049206.1, from coordinate 60,939,633 downwards.
CACCCATAACAACCCAATGCAGTCGCTCGTAAAATAAAGACCAGCGTTAAGCACATCGCCCATATTGACGTTAAAGTGATTCAGTGCGCAAAATAAGGCGTAAACGCAAGACGTTTAATATCCCGCGCCGTCACACTCACATACTGGGCGTAGTTAGTTAAAACGGGTCCAGAAGACAGAATGACCCATCTAAACCAAAGCTCCACCCGAAACACGACGAGGGTGTGGCCCAATTTTTTGTTGCTGACTTTGAATCTCCCTTGAGCTGTCAGTACATCTACTAACAGCGGCACATGTAAGTGAACTTGAATATCAAGAGATTTACACGCACCAACTTCGAACACCTCAAGGCAAGAAGAAGGTCCCCATTAGGCAACTGATCACCTATTCGGCTTTCAGAAAATATATTTAAGTTTAAACATGTTTGTAGTCAGATAGCTGGCTACCTACAGAGAATCCGTTATACAAGCTCCAGACGGCGACAGGTAGAATAACAAACTGAGACGAGTCAGTAAGCTATAATGAAAATATGACAAGCTAACATACCAGCGAGTAGTGTTCCACCACAGGAGTACGTTTAAAGGCTACCTACCCAGGATCACAGTAGCATGCTTTTGGGTTTAAATATTTATCTGGCTAGCTGCTTTGTCTGTCAGTTTACAATTTTATTTTATTTTATTTTATTTTAATCCCTGTAGCAAGAAAAAATGCACTGCGATATTTGCAACTTACATTTGGTACTCATCAATTGCTTCCACTAACTGCCCCCACGAATCAAAGTCCGTGCCTTTTTTAAAACTCGCGTGCCATTTCTGGATGGTCTTGGTCAGATCTGACATTTTCAAAAAGGTAGTGTCGCAGGATCCGTTTCAGCTTAGCATTGCCGACTGTGTTCTATTTCCCTCTCTGCATTATCGCCTCCCAGGTAGCTAGCGGCTCCCCTTCTGAACCGGTGCTTCTCTCAACTGACCCAGCCCTTGTGTTCCCTCACCTAAACTTCTTCGTCGGAAAAAGGGAAGTTCCGCCCCCCAATATGCATGGAACATTCGCATTTAAAGGGACAGCGACGCAGCGCGTGGAGCAGATCCGTCAGGGGGGACACGCGCCGTAATGTTGTTACATCCAGGTTCCGTAGCAGGCTATTATATCCCCAGGTGCGGCAGAAGGGGACTGGTTCGGCCAGGTGTCGCTGTTGCAATTTTTAAAATGTATGTTTCCTTCATTAAATTAGCAGACGTTGTATCCGTATTGTATTTTAAATTTACCACAGGCGGTTCTTGTTTATGGTTTGTGTCTCTTTTCTCAGAAGCAATAGGCCTACAGAGAAACCATAATCTGATTATGACATCGTGATTACTAGGTACCTAAAAACGCATATTTGTTCATGTAAAGACATTTATTAATCATCCAAAGCAAAACGAGGCTGCAACTAGAATAAACTAAATGTACGACGTGCACCGTGCATAAGCCATTATAAAGGGAATATAATAGCCAATCCGCAATGTAGGCTACCGATTTTTAAATTAAAAATTACATTCGCCAACATTCAAAGTAATAATGGATAAGAAGCATTAAAAAAATATCGAACACAGCATTTAGGAAGAGCAGACGCTCGTATGGAGTTTCTAATCAATTGTTTGCTCAACTTACTAGCTTTCGCCAGAAATACTTAAAGTATTCTGCAATCACATCCCAGAAATATCTGCATTAAAAAGCATATTTAAAAAGTCTGCCTGAACAGCGTCGGTGTGAAGCGATGAGCTTGTTTGGTTATTGATGGCTTCAATCACTGTACTATTCCGCCCTCTTTACAATTCTCTCAAACATCAAGTTAGTATGAGAACGTTTGGGACGCCGACTTCTCAACATTAGACGTCACCCCTTGTGTCATGGACGTGGGAGTACGGTAGGGCGTTTTTACTTCCAATGAGAAAGTGAGAACATTACATCATCGAATAATAAGCCAATCGGTACATGGAGGGTCCAACTCTTCGTGCTTTACTCTTCGTTCGCAACATGCGCTAATGCATGATTGGCCTGGATCGTCAGGTGTGGCACTTAAGCCAATCATAAGAGAGTTCGCCCATTAAACGAAGAAAACAACAACGTCTAATTACATAACGTGGCCTATCAAACGTCACAGCGATGCAGTTGCAACAATACAGGAAGATCCATTTTTGCTATTGTTTTTATTTCCTGAAGTGAACGGCGTTGAAGTGGAAGCAAAGGTTTGACAGTTCTTACATGCTTATAGGTAATATATTGCACTACAGACATGCTATAGTTTATTAAAACGTTAACCGTTACAACCTTCTTAAATGGTATTCATATCGGAGCTGACAGCGTAGGCTACCATGTCTGTCTCGCTATAGCTGACTTGCTAAGCTAGCTAGCGTACATTGTTTAGCGTCAAAGTGGTGTATTCATGAACCCATGGTGATTTTATCACATAAATATTGTTCATTTTAGTTATTATCTGGTGTGTAGTTTTATATTGGGTGGGAATACTAGGATATTTGGATGTCCAAGTTGTTATGTAGCTGCTAGCAGTTTAGCTGTCTGGGTTGGTAGCTCGTTTGTAATTCCTTGGTCGTGGTCAGGCTGTATTGTTGGCAGTAGTTGGAAGGCCGGCAAAATATTCTGCCAAAGCGAAAGATTTATCTAATTATCCTCCGCATAATAACAGTCTGAAAAGATAAGAAAACGTTACTAATAAGTTGACATCCCCATGCTATTTACCACTAGCTGACATTGACTGTTAAAATCGGATCTAATTAGCTGATGTGTTAGCTAATATGGTTGCTACGGTACCCACTTCATTTTTGAAACATGAATGGATGTAGAGAGCGAAATTGTTAGATACAGGAATCATACTCATGTTTCAAACGGGTCTTGGCTAATCCTTACTTATTAGGAGCCCTACCAATAAAATGTTTATGATTTATAATGTTGTCGTGATAAACAACGCGGCGGTCTCGCGACCTGATCAATACCAGTAGCGCATTACGTAAAAAAAAAAACTGTGGCGATAGTTAACCCCCTTTGGCTCGTGCGGTCTCGGGTTCCAGACTGAACGCTCCTGAAGTCCCGCCATGACGCACTGGTTTCATCGGAATCCCCTGAAAGCCACCGCGCCTGTCTCCTTCAACTTCTATGGAGTGGCTTCGAGTCCGGCGGCAAATAAGATCTGCAAGTGAGTCCAATTCCCTTATCTTTCTGAATGTGTTCACTTAAAGCCAACGTATAGACGCCTACTTAACCTAGTAATAATACAAATACTGGTAATTATGAAATTTTAATAACAACGAAGCCAATTTTACCGTGCACAGCTCTTTTAGATGAAGACAATGAAGTGTTTATTGTTATTATTTTCCGAACGCAGTGACTTGAAGATGGCACGAGCACGACTTCTGGAGATGTTCACGGATCTGACCTGTACCCCCGAAATAATGAAAAACGCCACGGATGCCTACTTTTCCCTTCTGCAAGGTTAGGCCTGAGATTGTCATAATTATTGCGTAGTGACTGGTCACTAACATCCGTGTCCAAGAGGCAACAATTTAAGATAATGTAAGGCCATCATCTCTGTGACGGGCCTTATACACACACTAAGCATTTACCTACCGCAAAATCTTCTGCTGTATCGATCTGTTGCAAAGTGCCCGTGTGTCGTACTTGCTGGGCAATAGCAGTGAAACAGGAATTATTTGGCGGTTTTCTTGTTCGCTGATTTCAGAAGAGCGGGACCATGGTGCTGCTAATGGCGCAGTGTCGGTGTTATAGCCACTGTTGCTTGTTCGTTGCCCGTCTGTGTAGAGCGCTTCTGCACTATTTTTTTGCCTCTTTGCAAAGCAACTCCATCGTTTTGTCTTTACCCGCTTCCTTTAAAACAGGCTTCATCGTGTCCCTGGATGGAACCACTCAAGAGAACAAGATGCGCTTCTTTCAGAACTTCAAATGGACAGACACTTTGCAAGGAAACGCACCCAGGTAAGGATTCTGGAACAGGAGATGGAAATTCTCCTGTTTGCAGAGTTCAGGTGAAGACCCATACAGGTGTCTGTCTGAGTCTTTACCATGTTCCTGTCCACATGTGGGCGGCTAACACTTTACGTTATACATTTTTAGACATTTTCTAGCGTGAGTACAGTAGAGTGTCTCTCCTCCTTGTTGTTTGTGTATGAATTCTTTGTTCATAAAGGCAGATTATGTAACAGTACTGCTCATCAACTTGCCCCGACGCTCTCTTGTGGCAGCATGTTGTATTTGTTATTTTGGAAACCCGTTCAGTTGTGTGTTTATCATTGGTCTCATGTTGTTATTGAACTGAAGTTAAACCTCTCTTCTGTTACTGTCTGTTGACTGAATGTCGTTGAGAAGGCTGGTTTATATGTTTACCCCTCCCCACAGTGCTCAGCAGGACGCGGTGTTTGAGCTGGCCTCCATGGCCTTTAACGTGGCCTTGTGGTACACCAAGTTTGCCTCCAGACTAGCTGGGAAAGAAAAGTAAGTGACCCTTTTCCCACTGAAACTTTACAACATGAAATGCCTGCGCACATGTTTGCACATGCACTGGTTTATGTGGAAGTGGTTTGTCGTTCTTCTGAGTGACACGCACATTACTGCCAGCATGTCTTCAGATTAATGCCAAAAGGCAGGTAGCTGTAGTGTGATATGTAATGGGATGTGATATGTAATGTAGTGTGATATGTCATGTGGTGCGATATGTCATGTGGTGTGATATGTAATGGGATGTGATATGTCATGTGGTGTGATATGTAATGGGATGTGATATGTAATGGGATGTGATATGTAATGTAGTGTGATATGTCATGTGGTGTGATGTGTGATGCTGGGTGTGGTACCAGTTCTGTCCTCCGTTTCTCTGTTTCCTCCATGTTTTTTTGTACCCTATCTGCAGCGTAACAGAAGCCGAAGCAAAAGAGGTCCACAAAAGCCTGAAAACTGCAGCCGGGATTTTCAAACACCTCAAGGTAACAAATCGAGCTGCAGAAAGAGAGAGGTTCAGTTGAAACCACTGCACACAACCTCTCTATCCTTCTCACTCACATTGTTCACTCCCTCTCTTTCTCCTTCTCTCTCTCTCTCTGGTTCTCTTTCTCCTCTCTCTCGCTCCTTCTTGGCAGTGTGTATTTTTCAGGGTGGGGCGCCGTGGGGTAGGACCGTATGGAATGTACAGGTGTACAGAGCTCTTGGGGGTGTCACCTGTGTTTCGGAGAGCAAATTGGGCGTCCACATTTTATCAATGAGTGAATAATTATTAATGAATTAACTGGCCTATCTTGAGCCTGAGCTGAGTGTTTCTGGGTTTAGTCCTGGGCTGAGTGTTTCTGGGTTTAGTCCTGGGCTGAGTGTTTCTGGGTTTAGGCCTGGGCTGAGTGTTTCTGGGTTTAGCCCCGGGATGAGTGGTTCTGGGTTTAGTCCTGGGCTGAGTGTTTCTGGGTTTAGTCCTGGGCTGAGTGTTTCTGGGTTTAGTCCTGGGCTGAGTGGTTCTGGGTTTGTGTGACCCCCTCAGGAGGCCTACATTCCACGCCTCATCACTCCAGCGGAGAAGGGCAGAGATCTGGAGGCCCGAGTCATCGACACCTTCATCGTGCAGTGCCAGGCCGAGGCGCAGGAGGGTGGGCCAGCGATGCAGCTAGCGCTGTTTATTATTATTATTATTAGTAGTAGTAGTAGTAGTAGTAGTAGTAGTATTGTTGTTGTTATTATACTTATTATCTTGTGTCTTCCTAGTCACCATTGCCAGGGCTATTGAGCTGAAGCACAACGCCAGCCTGATCGCAGCCTTGTCTTTTGAGACTGCAAACTTCTATCAGAAGGCCGGTGAGTGGACCACACCCTGAACACCCAGCCAATCACAGCTCTCTAACGGTTGTGCTGCTCTGTGCTCATAGACCACGCCCATAACACCCAACCAATCACAGCTCTCTAACAGTTGTGCTGCTCTGTGCTCACAGACCACACCCTGAACACCCTGGAGCCGGACTACAGCAGCAAGTGGAGGAAGTACCTGCAGCTGAAGCAGCACTTCTACATGGCCTACGTAAGACCCACCCTAAGGCCCGGCGCTAGCCCCCCCGCACACGTGTGGAGGTCCCTGTCCCGCAGACCCCCGTGTGTGGAGGTCCCTGTCCCGCAGACCCCCGCACGCGTGTGGAGGTCCCTGACCTGCCGCACGCTGTTTCGCACACTGTGACTGCGCGGTGAAGAGAAATAGGAGCTGGGGAGGGGGGAGGGGGGAGGGGGGAGGGGGGAGGGGCGTCGGTCGGTGTGAAATGAGTGCGTAACTGTGTGATGCTCTCTTGCAGGCGTACTGCTACCATGGACAGACACTGCTGGCCAGCGATAAGTGTGGAGAAGCCATCCGCTCCCTACAGGAGGCCGAGAAATGTGAGTGTCTACCCCCCTGAATCTACCCCCCCGTATCTACCCGCCCATATGTACCCCCCTGTGTCTTCCCTCCCCTCTATATCTACCGCCCTGTATTTACCCCTCCATCTAACCCACGTATCAACCCCCCACCTCCTCTTCTGTAGATGTAGTTTGTTTTTCAGTTGCATTCAGTAAATGCATGTTAGACTGAGTTTGACACTCCATAGTTCAGAGACTGTCTCACACCTCTCTTTCTGTCATAAGTACTGATTACTCGCTCACTAAGATGTGTGTGTGTGTGCGTGTGTGTGTGTGTGTGTGTGTGTGTGTGTGTGCGCGTGTGTGTGTGTGTGTGTGTGCGCGTGCATGTGTGTGTGTGTGTGTGTGTGTGTGTGTGTGTGTGTGTGTGTGTGTGTGTGTGTGTGTGTGTGTGTGTGTGTGTGTGTGTGTGTGTGTGTGTGCGTGCGTGTGTCCCTCGCAGGTTACTCACTCGCTGAGGTGTGTGTGTCTCGCAGGTTACTCGCGGGCAGAGGCTCTGTGTAAGGAGTACAGACAGACGAAAGGCCCTGGCAGCACAGCCAAGCCCTCAGAGCAGCTCTTCTTCCTCAAACTGGGCGCTCTGATCAAGAACACGCTGGAGAAGTGCCAGAGGGAGAACGGCTTCATGTGAGTGCCAGTCTACCCCGCCCACTCTGCCCAGCCGCACCCACCCCCGCCCCGCCCACTCTGTCCCACCCAGGTCCACCCACTGTGCCCTGCCCCTTCCATTCTGCCCTGCCACACCCGCCCCGGCCCTGCCCAGGCTGTCCCGCCCACTCTGCCCAGCCGCACCCACCCCCGCCCACTCTGTCCCACCCAGGTCCGCCCACTGTGCCCTGCCCCTTCCATTCTGCCCTGCCACACCCGCCCCGGCCCCGCCCAGGCTGTCCCGCCCACTCTGCCCCTCCCACTCTGCCCAGCCCCGCCCAGTCTGCCCACTTTGCCCCCGCCCACTCTATCTCAATCAGCCCCTCCCTCTGCTCCAGTGTGCCCTGCCCACTGTGCCTGGCCCCGCCCAGCCTGTCCCACCCACTCTGCCCCAGTGTGCCCTGCCCAATCTGTCCCACCCTGCCCTGTCCACTCTGCCCCACCCACTTTTCATTTTATATTGAATTGTTATTGTTCTGAATGGTACCTGTTGTTAGTGGGATATTAAACCGAGGAAGATCAGGCAGTCATGTCCGTTTACCCCCCACACAGATATTTCCACAAGGTCCCAGCCGAGGCTCCCCAACTTGAGCTGAAGGCCAGCTACGGGCTCGCTGAACCTGTCCCATTCGAGTTCCCCCCCCTGAGCGATCAGTGCTCCCCCCAGGTCTACGCCACCTTCGACCTCACCAAGGGGCCCAAGGACGACAAGGTAGCCTTTCCCTATTTTAATAACACATGCCTCATTATTTATTCATAAGGATAATCATTATTCTAAAGGTTGGTTTGTTATTCTGAGTAAATTCATAGTTCATAAGTAAACTGAATATTATATTATATGCCTGTGTAAGAAGTCTGTATGTGACTGACTGAAATTTAGCGAAAAAGTGTCTGAGATGTTCACTAATATTAGGGTTGTTAGGTAATCCACTCAGGGGTGACTCTTTCTTCCCGTTTCAGGCCAAACCCAAACAGGAAGAGGAAGTGAAGCCGGTGAAGGAGCCGGACCTGAAGCCGCAGAAGGACACGGGCTGTGTCATTTCCTAAACCGGGCCTAAACCGGGCCTAAACCAGACCTAAACCAGGCCCAACGAGGTTACCTGCATACCGCAAATACGAATATTTCACATTCATGTGGTTTAGACATTCATGTGGTTTAGATTTTTTTTAAATCTTGATATAAGCCTTCATTTTGTTTTTTGTACAATTGATTTGACAAAGAAAAAATCTAAAGTGTAGATTCATGAGATGTCAAAGATGATTGATGTCATTGTGGAACAGTTCTTAGAATCGACTAATATTTCTGGGTCTGTCGGTGAACAGCAGTCACACCCCAGATTTGGGACACGTCCACTGGGTCATGGGTCACAGAAGGGGCTAATCCTAACTGCACAGATAAATCAAGTCATTTGACAAACAGTACAGGTTACAGCAAAAATCAGATGGTTTGACTAACTTGATCGTCATTTTACTTTTTAAAAAAAAAAGATGCAGAAGGATTTAGGTGTTTCTTTCTTTCTTTCTTCAATTTAGATTATTATAATCTTGGCCCTTGGCTATATATTTTGCTTTAAACATAAGTACTTTAAGTTTTGAGTTTCTTCCTAATCTTGGTGTACTTTTCTGAGATTATTTAGTTTATTTTTTCAAAAATTAATTTAGGGGCTCCTGTATTTGAGCCGTTTTTCACGGTAGAATTGTTTATTTATTATTCTTATGCAAACATTTTTGTTTTTAATTATGCAACCATTTATGACCAGCTGCAGTGCTCTGTGTTGGGGAGGGCTTTCTGAGAACAGCGCTGATTTTGAGTGATTGAAACCTGTTTTGATGGCAGCAGTCATTGTGAGTGAAGCTGAAATGCTGACAGTCCAGACCCCCCCGCCTCCCCACCAGACCCCCCCCAGCAGGCTGCATGATATTCATATCACTACTTTTCATGCTGTAGGTTTAAGGGGACTATGTGCTGTAAAAAAAATTTTTTTTTTTTTTTCCAACAAGTTTTCCGTTAAGTGGAAAGTTTATCCACAATCTTTAAAGAGTCGACTCCTGGACATCGTGTAAAGGTGAGAGAGCCTGCCGATTTGGAGGGCAGCAATTGGTTGCCGAGGCCAAACGTGTCACAGTGGAGGTGGTTCTGGCAGAACACTGTGGATGGAGTCACTTTTTATTAGCTGCTGGGAACTTGTGTGCTTTGTGATGTCATCTGTATGAAATTATACCAATTCTGAACATTATCCAGTCAAAGCACTCCAAAATAGTTATAATAATTATACTGTGATATTCCAGGATTATGCTCCTTGTGCTGAATATTGAATGTTTTCCCTTTGAACTGCTGACATCCTGTGGGTTTACGCATTATACAGCACCAACCCAAGGCCTGCCAGTCCCTACATTATGGAAACAGGACAGTTTATCGCAATTAATATGTTGTCATAACCATAGGTTTTTAGTATCATGGTAATTCTGCGTACACACTGTTTATGTTTTGATATATGAAGTCATCGATGCCCTATGTTGATAAGTGTTAGAAGTTCAGCGTTGAGTCCATTTTTGGACAGAAATTGAAGTCAAATCAAAAGAATTCACATCTGGTGGAAAAAAAAGCCTTACCCAACATCTTTACAGTGTTAAATAGCAGTACTTTTGTGTAACATGTTAAATAAAAATTATAATAGCCCCTCTAATTTGAAAAATATATATGTATAGAAATAATAATCGTATTAATCTACTCAAGAGTTTTATCTTGGGAGTCACAAATTTCCTTTTCTCAGAGTTTTAGTGCATTACCCAAAATCATGCCCTTGGCCAAGTTTAAACTGTCTGATGATTATTATAATGACCATAAGAATATGTAGGAAACACATTTTTAAAAACAAAGACCAACTGGGTTCACTGTCAGTAGGTATTTGGAACTTTGACCAATCACATCCTTTTTTTTTAACCATTACTACCAACTGAATATGAACAGTATGCTGTATTACAATGCTGTATGTAATAAAAAAACAAGAAGTATCATAAAACTTGTTTGTGGATTTCCTTAAATTGCTTTTGGTAATACCGGTTTGTGAAAGGAAGACTTTGTCTTCCGATTGTCACTACAGCTCAATATGAAGGAGTTTTAGGAAGTGTTGTGTCCCGGTTCAACCTGTGACTGCCAGGAGGTCATCCGCAGACAAAATGTTTGCCTCGTGTGTATATTGTATTAAGCTTACCATATTCCATAATTACAATTAGACATTAACATTCGACTTTCAGATACGTAGTTTACAAAATAGTAAATCAGACCATGGTATTACATTATTGAGCATTGTTGCATATTTATTTTGTAATATGACCCGCTTGTTTAATGTAGATTAATAGTATATGACATTTTACACATAATGTGGTAAATATGGCCATGACAGTTAGATTAGGATGTCAAACAATAATCAGCTGTGATTGGGGCCGGGGCTTCTGCCGGAAGGTGGTCTTGACAATAAGGTTTTGAGTTTAATGAGGGGTCGGCGTAGCAGCATAGAAGAATTCAGCTCCGTAGCCTGCTTGCACATCACGGTAAACCTCGACATTCCACACGGAGCAAAGAGCGGCCCAGCCACAGGTGTAGCTGGAAGAGTGAAACTGAAATTAAAAAGGGAGGAAAACCCGTGACGGGTCCATTTACAGCCACTCCTGGTAACAAGCTCGAGAGCTCTCCCAATGCGCATGGGTATCAGCTTGTAAAACATTAAGGACGTTAGAATCCGGTTTAACCTTTAGTTCCTGATTCCTCGGGCTAAATCGAACCCACAGCTTCGCGAGGACACATGTACACGGAGCTGTTAAGGATCTGTTCCACGCGGCAGACTGGATGAGGCTGAAATAAGAAGACAAAAATCTTCGATAAGAATGAGCGAGGATCGCGAGAGAGTAAGTGCTTTTTCAAATGAAGGGTTTGGAGCGCGAGAACCTTCCAACGGTGGAAAACAATGTGAACGACGAAGCGAAAACACAGTATTGCAAAATACTTAACGCAGTCTCGCTCGGACCTGCCTTTTGCAAACAGAAAAGCAAACGAACATGATGCAACTACGCTGACTATTCCACAGTTTGAAAAGAATGCATAAACAAGGCTTTGTGTTTTCTCTTTTTTTTTTTTTTTTTTTCTTTTGAGAAATCTACAGCATCCTGTCCAATATTCTATAACAACTTAATTGCAAGAGAATGTACTATGAAAACTGTATTCTGGTTTATTCTGTAATACTTATAAACATCGTCATAACTGTCTTATTAGTAACACAGGAATACTTTTGAAATATCTCTCCCAGGACCCTTCTTTTGAAGAGACGGAGTTTGGGGGTGCATCTGTGTCCCAGCGGAAGAAGGTCATTCACTTTGCTAACGGTGACACGCTGGAACAGGACAGCAGTGACGGGGAGGAGGCCACACCCCGAAAGGAGCCCTTCTCTGCCCCCGACAGCACGGTGAGGGAGACTGGGGCAGGAGCGTGTCTGCTAGTTACCTAGTTACCTGCACACCTCCACACCTGTACACCTGCTCACATGTACACCTGTGCATCTGTACACCTGAACACCAGCACTCCTGTACATCTGTACACCTACACACCTGTGCACCTGCTCCATATACACCTGTACAACTCTGGGTCACCTTCACTACCATGTCTGATGGACAGATTGTATTGTATTGTATTGGTCTACAATTTGAATGTGCATTTACATTTTTAGTATAAAAAAATTATCCCCCAATTATAAATCCCAAATGACTGATGTTGCTTGTGCTCCCACCCACAAGGAGCTCTGCAGGTCACATGCATACACTCCTCCAATACACTCACCTGTGAGCCAGTGACTATTTTACACCCTACAGGCCACACAGTACTACAGGAGAGCCAGTGACTATTTTACACCCTACCGGTACTACAGGAGAGCCAGTGACTATTTTATACCCTACAGGCCACACAGTACTACAGGAGAGCCAGTGACTATTTTACACCCTACCGGGCACACAGTACTACAGGACAGCCAGTGACTATTTTACACCCTACAGGCCACACAGTACTACAGGAGAGCCAGTGACTATTTTACACCCTACTGGGCACATAGTACTACAGGGGAGCCAGTGACTATTTTACACCCTACAGGCCACACAGTACTACAGGAGAGCCAGTGACAATTTTTACACGCTTCCACTTACACTGTCCTCTGTGTTGTTTGCACTTTAAATGTTTGGCGTTTTATTTTATTTTATTTTTTTCGTGGTATAGGCACGGACTTCGTGGAGGGAATACTCTTGGCGTCTGTGTGTGAAAGCTGGAAAGAAATCGATACAAAGTGAGTATGAGGAGGGAGACACTCATCTGGCCAGAGTAAAGAACGGGTACTATGGAGGAACTGAGTGCTATGGAGCCATTAAACAGCCATTAAAACTGGAGTACTCGACCTAAATCAGGCACGGTGTCTCTGTGTGGAAGTGAAATGGAAATAAGGCTTTACGAGCTCTCCTCTCTCTGTTCCCAGCGTGTGATTTCATTGGGGAGAAACTGGCCAATCTGGCCGGACTGAACATGGCCAAATACCAGTATGCGATTGATCAGTTTCACCGTGATAAGACAGAGGTGGGTACCGTTTGAGTAAAAACAAAATAAAACTTACGGTTAAATGCGCTGGAGTTGATTAAAATTCAATTCAGCCAATTCAGGGAATGAACTGAAATTCAATTAATTAACTGAAAAAACTCCTCATAGCATTATGGGTATTTTTCAGTTTATTTACTGAATTGACTGAACTGAAATGGTATTGATCTCAGCCCTGATGACACCACTTCTGTTACTAATAATGATAGCAATAGAGATGTAGATTTAATACAGGAAATGACAAAAAGGGCAATAAATACCTTGAGTTAAAACAGCACTGTGTTTGTATTAGATAATCGTGCTCATACAGATTTACTGTGTCTCTCAGTGATCTGTAGGTACTGGGGGGGTCATGCGTTTTGCTCATTCACAGGGATCGAAGGGCCAAGGTACTGACGAGGCCCCTTGTGTGGAGGAGGGGGCTGAAACGATCCAGCTCTCCCCCCGGAAGAGTGCAGACTATGGGGCCACAGAGGCACCGGGAGTCCCTGGTCTGTGGGTCACCTCCAGCAGTGCTGAACACAGCCGCAGGACCAAAGGCTCACACAACAAGGGCTACCAGGAAGATTAACCACAAACAACCGTGTCGCAGGTAAACCTGACAAGTAAATAACACTGACATGTAATACTGGGTTTTTATTTGATATGTCAGCTTAGCCAACCTGGCTAACCTGGGTGGTTGTTTTGGGGCATTGATACATATAATAAACAATTTAGAACACAAGAACAGATTTAGTCGGACATAAAGCTGCAGGATATATGGTAAACAGAGAACCAAAATACAACAAATTAAAACATTTATTTATTTATGATTTTACCGTCTGTCAAATAAATAGATGTGGAAACGACTGGCAATGAAAGAATCAGAGATAATAAATGAAATTCAGATGTAAATTTAAATAGTTATGGATTTAAATTAATTCTGTATCTTTTGTTTTTATGATCTGGAGTTTTTATGTCTCTGCCTTTGCCTCCTTCCTCTCCAGCTGGTGCAGGAGAGGAACCTGCGCTGCTTTTACCTGCTTTTAGAGAGACTGCAGTCACTTCAGCCTGAGCACAGCCAGACCTCATGATGTCATATCCTGCCATTCAGTCTTGCCGTAGCCCTCTCACACAGCTTACTGAATGGAACCAGAGCCCAGATTGAGCAGCTCAGGACTTGGCTTCTCTTTCTTCTTCCTTGGATCAGTGCTGATGAGATTCTCTGATCTTTACGCTATTGGCTGAGCTGGAGCTCAGTGAGGACACTGAACCAGCCGACTGGCTTGAACATGAGAGAATCTGCGAAGCTCTGGTCAAAGCACAAGCCCACACACAAACAGTCATGACGTCACAGAGAGGAGCTCCACCAATCACAGAATATGTTGGCAGCCACCAACAGAACATTGCCGATGGTAATTGGTGGATAATTTCTGGCTACTTCCTGGCTAATACCCACAGGCTGCTGTCCAGTTCCAGGTTTGTAGGGCATACACCCAAGCTTTTGGATTACAGAAATAAGTACAGTTGTGATATTACCTGGCACCTTTCCATGCAATGCAAGTAGGAAAAGTTTTCACTTGGTTTAGGGAAAATATTTCATACTCATACTGATTCACTGAGCACTTTACCTCAGCTCAATGTGCTGCTTCCTGTTCCGTGGGTGTGCCTGTGCTGAAAGCGCTCGTAGCGCGAGCTCTCAGTGCCTCCTGCCTTAATGGCTGGGAAAGCCTCTCAGGAAAAGAGCTGGATCATAAGAGAGGCCTTTGCGCAGCAGTAAAACTACCGGCAGGTTTCAGACCATCTCAAGAGAAACGTCTATTTTCATGAACACTCAAAGCTAAATTTTTCTTGCATATGATTGTGCATTTTAGCTAGTAGCATACTCAGGGATCGACAGGAGCATTTTAAAGTTGTTGTAATATTTCAAATATGTATTTGACCCCAGTTTGATAAGAACAACTACTAATTTAATCAATTTTAATAACCGGTAATGCAAGAAGTGTCAAAATCTAAAAGCTTGGACTCAGACAACAGTGCTGTTTTCACTCTGTTGTCTGTAGCACATTTGTATGTGTGTGTGTGTGTCTGTTGTTTTGTTTGTTTTAGCCTAAACCTGTTTCCTTAAATGTGTCTGTATGTGGTAATGTGGGGTTGGGTGGGATTTTGTAGAATTTTCTGATGCCCAAGTGTGTTTGCCTGTTGCATGGAAGCATTCAATATAGTAAGCATTCTGAGCAAAATTACAATAAAGATTATTTAAATGAAGGAGGGAATGACTGTTTTTTTTCTGGGAGGATTACTTTGATCCTTGGGGGCCGGGGACCCATATTATTTTTTAAAAAAAGAAACGGAATCTCAGATTTAATTTCATTACAATTTTTACATTCTTATGACTTTTCCACTAACGCTAGTCCAGCATCGTGATACCTGTTCCCAGTTGTCAAGCTGCAATGGAATCTCCTGTATCCACGTGAACAGTCTTGTTCCCTTCAGAATCGAGTTTAAGATACATGACCAAAATCAAAAGACCTCGACGAGGATGGGATTCGAACCCACGCGTGCAGAGCACAATGGATTAGCAGTCCATCGCCTTAACCACTCGGCCACCTCGTCTGTTATTCCAACACTGCCAGGTCTATCGGTATAAATCCTTACCATCACACGCATACCCATATGTGTTTATCTGTATATTTCATGTGAGATTACCCAATGTTTCTTATTTTAACCTTGATTTATCAAGTGCCAACTACAAATCGAACGTTATGATCGCAATGACACAAGCATAACCACACAACAAGGTGTGTATAATTTCGTTTCACACGGAAAGTAATTTACTCGCTCTACTAGTGATGACATACTATTCAGACACAGTGGCTTGGGTCAACAGATGAAGTTTAGATACAAATGTTTTCACTGTGTCTTACCCGTCAGACTGAAATATGCTTGCTAGCTACATGGTTAAGACTTCCTTGCATGCTGCTCGGCGAGCTCATAAGCATTTTCCTTTTCTGTTGGACAAATCATCAAAATATACACACCCTCAAACTACCTATTGGCAACGAAGGGCTCCGCCTTGTGGCGTCACCAAAGATCGACGTTACCAGAGAACCTTCTCTGACGTTTTAGCGTCAGCCGTGGCGCGCAGGCGCACACACAGCAGCCATGCTCCGAGGGTGGACGAAGGCAAACGGTCGGATAATGGAGGAACGGCTAATAGCGGCGGTTGCGGATTACCCGGAGTTATACAACTCGACTCTGAGTTCCTACAAGGACGCAGATAAAAAGGCGAAGGCGTGGAGAGCTGTCAGCCTTCAGGTGGAATTGCCGGGTGAGGAGAAACCTGGATGTGTAGCGAAAAAAGATACGGGGCGGCAGGCAGTGACATCACGCTTGATTGACATTTTGATTGCTTTGTGAAAAGAACAAGCTAGCCTGCTAAGTAGCAAAATAGCTCAATCTTATTGTTAAATAAACCAATTTTAGAAATGCTTATGCGCAATAATGTTTTTAATTAATTGGACAAACTGTTCGTACCCGGCCTTGGAATCTATAGTCACTGGATTTTGTGTAATCATTTTAGTTGCCCTTTCTAAATGGCTTTTTCAAAAGCAGTTAATTCAGTGCTAGCTAACTTAGCTAGTCTGTCTCTGAGTAACCAGCATTTAGAAGTTTTTTAACTAGTCCTAACGGCCAGCAAACCTTTCTGCTGTGCTGTAATAAAAGCTGCTGAGTTTGTCATTTTTTAACTACATTTTGTAGTTAAGTTTTGTGTTTACAAAATTGTATTATGTGATAAAGCAATATGGGCATAATTGTTTGTTTCTGGCTGTGATGTAGCGTTGTTACTGTTAACTAATATTTATATTTTCCCCTTGTTAGAAAATAGCACTTTTTTGCTAAATGCTCCTTCGAAATATCGTTACTGTACCCGCATAAATTAGACCTACCGGAGTTGTAAACATGAAAACCTTTTAAACGGAAAATGAATGGTATTTGTAATTAAGATTGAATAGTTATTGTGGGTGCATTGACTGCTGTCAAGATTCTGGGCAGTTTCTGGACTGAAAGAAAGTTTGAAATAGAATTTCCCAAGAACATATGAACGACTGAAACAGGACCATTTGTCACAACCATTCTTACAACAAGTGTTTCAGTTTTCTCCTATGTGAAGGGTGCCATTTTTGTAGTTTTTAATGACTGCTGCTGTTTCTGTTGGTGCTGTTCCAGAGGAGGACTGCCGGAGGAAGTGGAAAAGTCTGAGGGACATGTTCATTAAGGACAAGCGGTCGGAGCAGCGTCGCAGAGCGTCCGGGGGGATCCACCGCAGCTGGAAGTACAGCTGGCAGATGGCCTTCCTCACGCCCTTCATCCAATCACGGACCAGCCAGGCCAGCGCCGCCATGGACGAGCTGGACGAGGACCGCGACGACGACGACAAGGACGAGGAGAAGATGGAGGGCGGCGGGAACCCCAGCTTCGTCATCCACGAGATCGAGGGGGAGCACAGCGAGGCGGACCCCCCCGCCGGGTGGCAGGGCTCGCGCAGGAAGCGGCGCTGGCAGGTGGACGGACTGGAGGGCGCGGAGGACGAGATGTTCCTGCTCAGCCTGGTGCCCTACCTGAAGCGGCTTCCCTACGAGAAGAAGAGCGCCATCAAACTCAAGTTCCACCAGCTGCTGTACGAGGCCGAGTTCCAGTAGCCCCGCCCCCTCCAGTAGCCCCGCCCCCTCCCGCACTCTGTCCTGTCTTCTGTTCGGCACTGCCTCGCTATGGCGGCCGTGCACACGCTCAAAGTCTTTAGCATGTTGTAGCGCCCCCTGCAGGAGGGGCTGGGTTAGGGTTTGACCAGATTGGGCCGGGCTGGGTGGGGTTGGGCCTTGCTGGATTGGGTGGGGTTGGGCTGGGCTGGGATTGGCTGGAGATGAAGATGAAGATGGTGGGGAGGGGAGAGGAGCCATTTGCAGCCTAGCCTGGGCAATCAATAAAGTTTTATTTGTATTTTTTTTTTTTTTAGACCTGCATGATGGACATCTTCCTGTGTGTTGCTTCTTTTCTGTACTTTGAGCCTTGTTACACCTGTAACACACTTTCTTTTCTTTTTTGGGAGGGGAAGGGGGGGTTGGGACTGAGAAGGGTGGAGAGAGGGGATTGTACAGTGAGCTATTTTTACTATATAGCTTTAAAAAAAGATTCAGTTTTTACTTTTAAATACAATGGAGAGAAGAGAGATGGAAAGCACATTCTAATGAGATAAAATGAACAAACGGAGAGAAAAGATGCATAGAAGATATGAGCTTGTTAAAAATCCACAGTACTCCCACGGAAAAAAGATTAATTTCCTTTTTCATGGTTTGGGTTTTTAAAGCCTTTAAAGCTGAATAGCCATCAGGTTGGAAGCAGAATGTGCAGGTTATCAGGTGAAAAAATGAATAAACTGTACAACTGAAAAAAGTGCAAGATTTTTTGTGTCAGGGCTGTGTGGGATAGATGTCTGTGGGGACTTTGGGTCAAGGGTTTTGAAGTAGAATACTATTATTTGCTTTTTTCAAATGTCAGAAGAATTGAGGATGTAGCAGTGACATTTACGTTCTACGTTTTACGTTTCTGTGTGCATTTAACTGCTTTTAGGTTGAGCTACTGTAGGGGGGAAAGAAAATTGCACCCAACATTTATACCTCAGTAAAGGGCCAAGGAGGCCGGTCGTTAGAGACTGCAGCAGTGGGGCTGTCCTCTGCAGGTACTGGAGGGGAAGGGGCATGTTTGCTGTGTTCTGACTGGGAATTTGTTCACATTCATGCAGATACACGCCTGTGTTGGTCGGCAAAAAAATTCCTGCAGGCATAAGTTTTTTTTTTTTTATAAGTGTCTGTTTTCCACCCCCCACCCCACTCCCCCCACCCCACACACACACAATTTGCACTTGTACAGTTAATTCCTGAATAGCATTCAGTAATTAAAAATCCTGGATTGATCTGTTATTAAATCCATCGTTTCATCCTTACAAAACATGTTTTGTTTAGATTTTGTGCTTGATTGCTTGATTGATTTGTTTATCACTTAGTTCACATTAGTTTGTGCTATTCGTAACACTTAATGTGTAATATGTTATGAATGGGAGAGTGAAAGGGTCTTCATGATAACTTGGTTTTCTTTTCTTACATGTACTTGTTCTCACAGAAGTATGGGGATGAGTATGAATATAAAAATATAAAATTATTTGTACTTGCTAATCACTCTTTGTATTTTAAATAAAAAATATGTCAGTGTTATACCATAGTTTTTTTTTTCGGTATACCGTCTTTTTCTTTGAATGTTGCGTACCACGCAGTGACACTAGAGGGAAGTGTGGAGCCAGAATCAGTGTTCGTCGATGACGAAACTCCACGGGATGGCATCTTTTTAAAGCGCCACAGAACTGTAAACAGTGGTGCGTTTTAATCTGTGGGATCAACAGTAATCCCCACAATTAATAAATACCACTTGCGGGACAGTTTTTCCTTTGAATTTATTCATTTGTGGTTTGAAAACATTGGATTCAATCACTTACATGCAATGTGTTACATTGAATTCAGTAATGTGGGTCAGACTGAAAATCTAATTTACAACAGCCACCAGCGTTTTCAGAATAGTTTGATCCCAATTCCTGGTTACTTATACACGTTCGTGGGTAATTGCCAGGTAAATCTCCTTTTTACGTCCACCTTTTTGCTTCCAATTCGTGGAGTGCACCCAGAACTTTTTGTTAGATTACATGACACATATACCACTTGATACAGCAGTGCAACAATGGTAGTGAAACATATGTCCAGATTTTCTGTTGTGATCGATATAATCGGTTTAACGCTGATACTGATTTTATAAAGACGTGCAGTAATTTAAACCTTTTAAAAGTGGGATACCGAACACATGTCCCCAGTCACAGTCAGTAACAAAGCAACTAAACATATAAAATCACGTTGGATCCAGACGCCAGGGTATAGCCCGTCCGCTTATGCCTTGGTCGACGGAAGTAAACCGCTAACTACGCGGCGCACTTGTTTTGGTTCACTCCGGTTACCGCAGACGCGCTTGGACGCCATCGGAATTCACTTCCTGTTCGCACTCAACGGGGTTAGTGCACTGATTCAAACGCCAACTCTCTCCACAGTCAGGCTTTAAAAGTAAGGGATGTCTTTTATTGTTTTTCTTTTTGTTTGTTTGTTTGTTTTTATTATCCTCCATTTATTTGATGTATATCATTGCGTTTCAAAACCTAATTGCGGCTAACGGATTCCAAATAGAGGATTGTAGTCTCAAGTCGCTAGCGTTAGCGAGCTACTGACTGTTTTTCTTTTCTTTAAAATCAGTCTGTGTTGCGCATCGCTGTTTAACTTTTCTCAAGCTGTGCTGTCGTCTCGTCGTCATCTTTCGGTCGATGTCTGTGTGTGGCACGGGGCTCGGTGTGTATGCACACACACGAGAGTGATTGTATTGTGGATGGTTGAGGGAATCTAGCTAACGGTTAGGCTGGGAAGCGTTGCTAACTGGCCAAACTGCAGTCTTTTATAAATATATAACCCTAACCCTAGCTATTAAACTTTAGATAGATCAGTAACAAACCATTGCACATTCTTGAAGGATAGGTGATGTTGTCCTGCAGTAAGGTAACTTGCCTGAAGACTCACTCGTATGAAATTACAAGTGTTGTGGGGGAAGTCAAAGCAAATTTGTCTCAGATACCCAGCTAGCTGGTTAGCTAGCACCTTTAACTAACGTTGAATAGCTATTGGTGTTTGGACATAAGTTACTATCTTAAGTTGGTTAATTAGTCGTTTAGCAAAGATATTTCGCAATGGCTAGGTAGCAAACAAGAATATCTTGTTTTTCTTCAATATTATTAACGACAGTAGCTAATCGAGATAAGTAGGTGGAACAACTTAACTAATGACATTAAGATAGCATTTTGTTAGTTTCCTGAAAGTATAAAAGCTATCGTACACTGAAAGTGAACTAGATGAAGCTATGTATTAGGAATATGGCGTTAGTTGTATGCAATGTTGCCTATTTGCTTGCACGAATCTGTAGTCGTTCGCTAGGCAAGTCTCGACTTCTGGGACAAAGCTCCACTTGCAGTTAACAGTCATGAGCATTTCAGAGTAGCCTAGCTGTGCGTTATACGTTTGGTGCTTTCTGACCAGCTACCGTCCAGATTAATTCGGACGGAAACTGCAAACAGAGAGGCTAGGTTTTAAACTGAGAATTTGTTCTGCCTGGAACTCATTGTTTTTGGTCCTTTGTTGGCTTCAAAATATGCATGACTTGCGGGTATTGAACAATTGAACTCTTCTTCCTCCCTGCCGGCTGGTTTCGCAACTGCCTCCAGCTCCACTCCTTTAAAACGGGATGAGGTTATCGCTGGCATCCAGACTTCTGGCAAACACACGAATAGGCCAATTTAATCAGACACCCCTCCAAGCGCCCAACGTGTTGACTCCTCCGTGGAGATCTTTGTGAAGGGGAAGGGGGGAGTTGTTGGTGGGAGGGTGGTGTCGGGTATCAAGGCACATTTGCTCTCTGCCACAACACAACCCAGTAACTGCGTACCCTGTGCAACTAAGTTACAAACTTGCGTTTTTGTAATAAGAGCAGTTTTGTCACCGATGCCTTGTGCTTCTATCAACTAGTAGCCTATTTACATATTGTATAAATGTAAAATATCTTGTACTATCACACACTAAAAATCGTATCTCGCATCACTGTGCAAAGTGCTTGGAGGACACGTATTCTTGTATGCATGCCTTCTTAAAACGACCCTCTTGCTTCAAGAGAACCGTAAAGGTGACCTCCTCTACCTTAGCAGGTATCAAATGTGAATTGCCTACATCCTTGGGCATGGCTGCGTGCTGTTTTACCTTATATGTTGACCTGTCGTGTAGAGCGATGGCATGAGACCATGCGGCCGTTGGTTCGGAAAACGCGATTTTCACGAGTCTAAAGTTTTGGACAAGACCCGACTGGTCGGAGCGACTTGCTGGGCGTAGGCGCCGAGGGGATTTAATTCAGCCTAAACTATACTGTTGGGATTTCAATTCGGAGCCCCCTTCTCACTCGCCCACTACTCTGAGACTTTGCCACCCCCTCCTCCTCCACTGGTATGTATGATTTCTGTGGTTACTGATTTCTTGGAGAATTCTTAGATTTTCGTTTTCAAATTTAATCAGCATCCAAAGAGTTTACGTATGTATTTGGCCCAGGTGCAATATACTCTCTACTGTAAGAATCCAGTGAGCTCTCGGTGCTGGTAAAACGGACTTGTGCGGGTCAGTGAACAGAACTCCCTCCTCCTCCACGCTTCTGCCTGGGTCAGCCGACGCTTTGTCCATCTACGGAAATGGGAGTCTCCCCATCTTCACCGTATGTTGATCCAAAAGAACCTTGAGAGGTGTTTTTTTTTTTTTTAAAGAGTGGTTAATCTTTTATTTCCCTGCCCTAAATGGACAGTTTTTGAAGGGGTTCACCCTTCCTGTTTTGGGTTTGTCTTTGCATGGTTATCTTTCCCCTCTGCAGTCCTTGTGTGGGAGATGTATGGCTATTGTTTTAAATGGCTTGTGTCCTTGTTTTTTTTGGCTGACTGGCGCATCTGCGGGGACGGGCTGTTCTGGGGCGGTTGCAGACGCGCCTCTCCTGATTAATTGGGCTCGTTCGCCCGCTGGGTCTCTTATCGGAGTCTCAGAGCGCGAGCTGGCCCGGCGCGTTCTGCAGACGGAGCCCCCTGCTGGGCCCAAAGTGCGCAGACCAGACTAATTTCTCACGCGCTCCTGGCGCCCTGCAGTCAAGTCCTCACCCGCAGACCGGGCCTCTCCAGCGGATTCAGCCTTTTAACAACAGCCCGGGAAGAGTATATGTTTGTAGTTGGCGTGTCTAAGGAGCCCTTCGCGGTCCCTAAGGGACGCTGAGCCTTGCAGATGTCGTGTGTTGTGCCCCCCTGTCAGACTTATTTGTGAGTGATTCACGTGCTCGACATTCCTTCGCTCTGGTTGGCTTGTTTTAAAAGGAGTCCCACAAGGGGGCGCTTGTGCGCCGACGCTTCTGTTTTCCGGTCAGCTCCACTACAGCTGAGCTCCTGCTTGTAGGAGTACAGGCCAGAGATGGACTCCAGACCCTGCTGGAAAACACGATGACAGTTATCCTCCAAGTCAGAATGATTGTAGACCAATGTTTGGATATGCTGTCAGTGGTTAATTTAGCTGGGCCTACTCGGCTACCAGTTGAATGCTGTCGTAAAGGAGCTTTAACGAGCCGGCCTTGCTATCTGAATCTCCCTTTGCGTGTAGGTGCTAGTACAGTCTGACTCCCTGATTCTGGAGTTTCTCTGGATCATTCTGTTAAACACAGCGGAAGCCAGAGGCAACGTCGGTGTTATTGTCCCTGACTATACCACAGCCCGTGAGTGATGATGATAAAAATGCATTTGAAGAGGATCCAAAGACTATCGTTCTTTCTTATTGGTGAAAGAGCACTGTAGACACTCCAATCAGACCCTCAGCCCCATAGTCTTAACAGTGGAAGTTACATCTCCCTACTGGTGGAGCTCAGTTTCAATTTGATGCATCTTCTGAAAATTTATTTTAATGTTAGGGCCACGAGCAACCGTAGCGCGATGGCACTGGATGCCCTGCACTGCAATGTAATGGTAGAAAAACTGCAGTAACCAACCAGAACCTCCTGGGATTAAGCAACAGAGAGAAACAGGGGAAGGGAACGCAGGAGTGGAGTATCTGGTGAATCTGAAGAATCTTTGGTGAAGGATTGGAATGCGGTGTTGGGTGATGTATGAGGGCCTTTAGCGTACGCAAGCGGTCTGAATGGGGTTTTAGCGTACGCTAGCGGTCTGAATGGGGTTTTAGCGTACGCTAGCGGTCTGAATGCGGTTTAAAGCGTATGCTAGCGGTCTCAATGGGGTTTTAGCGTACGCTAGCGGTCTGAATGGGGTTTAAAGCGTACACTAGCGGTCTGAATGGGGTTTAAAGCGTACGCTAGCGGTCTGAATGGGGTTTTAGCGTATGCTAGCGGTCTGAATGGGGTTTTAGCGTACGCTAGCGGTCTGAATGGGGTTTTAGCGTACGCTAGCGGTCTGAATGGGGTTTTAGCGTACGCTAGCGGTCTGAATGCGGTTTAAAGCGTACGCTAGCGGTCTGAATGGGGTTTTAGCGTACGCTAGCGGTCTGAATGGGGTTTTAGCGTACGCTAGCGGTCTGAATGGGGTTTTAGCGTACGCTAGCGGTCTGAATGGGGTTTAAAGCGTACGCTAGCGGTCTGAATGGGGTTAAAAGCGTACGCTAGCGGTCTGAATGGGGTTTTAGCGTACGCTAGCGGTCTGAATGGGGTTTAAAGCGTACGCTAGCGGTCTGAATGGGGTTTTAGCGTACGCTAGCGGTCTGAATGGGGTTTTAGCGTACGCTAGCGGTCTGAATGGGTTTTAGCATACGCTAGCGGTCTGAATGGGGTTTTAGCATACGCTAGCGGTCTGAATGGGGTTAAAAGCGTACGCTAGCGGTCTGAATGGGGTTTTAGCGTACGCTAGCGGTCTGAATGGGGTTTAAAGCGTACGCTAGCGGTCTGAATGGGGTTTTAGCGTACGCTAGCGGTCTGAATGGGGTTTTAGCGTACGCTAGCGGTCTGAATGGGGTTTTAGCATACGCTAGCGGTCTGAATGGGGTTTTAGCGTACGCTAGCGGTCTGAATGGGGTTTAAAGCGTACGCTAGCGGTCTGAATGGGGTTTAAAGCGTACGCTAGCGGTCTGAATGGGGTTTTAGCGTACGCTAGCGGTCTGAATGGGGTTTAAAGCGTACGCTAGCGGTCTGAATGGGGTTTTAGCATACGCTAGCGGTCTGAATGGGGTTTTAGCGTACGCTAGCGGTCTGAATGGGGTTTAAAGCGTACGCTAGCGGTCTGAATGGGGTTTTAGCATACGCTAGCGGTCTGAATGGGGTTTTAGCGTACGCTAGCGGTCTGAATGGGGTTTTAGCGTACGCTAGCAGTCTGAATGGGGTTTAAAGCTTGCCTGCTGCTAATCACTGAAGGGAGATTTACAGGCTCTTGGTCTGCAGACTTACTCTTTTTTTATTATTGTGAAAAAGTGATAATGCAAACAAAAACTCCAGGGAGTCTGATGGTCCTGCGGTGACCAACTCTCTAAAAATATCCTTCCGCTTGGCGTTTTGACGCTCGCTTATTTATGAGCCTGACAAGAGCCGCGGAACGGACTCTGGTGTTCTTTACTTAGCCTGATGGACGACTCTCCAGAATCGTACTTTATCCACCCAAACGGCCTCTCCCCCCGTCCCGCGAAGGCCTGCAGTCCGTCAGCAGAGCTGCTTTATGATGAAAAAGTAAGAAACGGCTCGCTGGTCCTGAGCCCGAAGGTCCTGTCGTCTGATTGGCTGGCGGCAGCGGCCCTTAAACAGGAGATTGGCGCTAAATCCACAGGTGGGCTGCTGCAGGGGTTCGACTTTTGCTGGTGCGAGCAGGTCGAAAGTCCTCCAGAAGCTCTTTATGCGTAGTAATGGTCACAGTCTGTCTGAAACTGGTGTGGTCCAACTCCAAATCTTGAACGGCGAGTTTTGTTCACTGGACATGTGACCATGGCACTGTCCTTGGCTCAAGGCCTTTCCATAAAATTCTCCCCTCTCCAAACATTCTCTCCATGCAGAGGGACAGCTGGCCTCCGACAGCTGTCTGGGGTGCAGTCTCGCTGCCCCCTGCTGGTCACGGCTGGTATCGATGCTCAGATCATGTTTGCCTGAGGATTCAGACCACCAGCCTAATCAACATTTGCTTCATGTGGGATGTGTTGTGATTGGATGTTGGCCACTATGTGGGATGTGTTGTGATTAGATGTTGGCATTTATGTGGCATGTGGCTTGTGTATTTGGCACGGGGGGGGCACGGGGGTTGGTTTTTAACACTGTTAAAGAGAGGCTTGTGTATTTGGAGGGGGGGTGGTGATGTTTTTTTAACACTGTTAAAGAGAGGCTTGCATATTTGGGGGGGGGGGTGTGTTTTTATACTTAAATGGGGGCTTGCGTATTTGGCGGTGGTTCACGGATGTGTTCATGGGAAACGGGGGGATTTGACCCGAGGTGACCCCCAGTGTTCCTGGTATTGGCGGGGCTCCCTCTCATCCCCCAATCAGAGTTACTGGAAGTGCGCTGTGACCTTTGACCCCAGCAGAGTGGCTGTGAGCGCGCCCCAGCGTGTGATGAATGCTTCTCTCTGCTGCTCGAAAAACTTCTGTTCTTTTTCCAGAGGAGAGAACGCATCCAGGGAACTGCTGTGATTTTATTTATGCATTTATTTATTTATTTATTTATTGAGCAACCAGGATGGAGGTGTTTAGTGCTGACAGCCAGTCCAGAGGCCAATAAACCTTTTAAGGGACTGTACTGGTTGCTTCTCCTTTCAACTCTTTCGACTCTGTCTCCAAAAAGTCTCCAAAAGTCCTTCAGAAGACAGAACTTTCATCCCCCCCCCTCCCTCCCTCCCTCCCTCTCCCCCCCTCCCTCCCTCCCTCTCACCCCCTCCCTCCCCAGGCAATCAGGCCCAAATCCCCGTCTCTGCTCCTGAGCGTGCTCTACTCCGCGTCCTCGTTAGCGCTGAGCTCCAGGCCGCTGGAAAGATGGCGGTTCCAGTCCGTCCCAGCACGTGTCTCCAGGTGAAAGGGTTTGCGTTGGGAGGGAATCTTTCGCTCTGCCCTCTGGAACATTCTGGAAAATTCCCGACACTGAGTGTCGGACTCCTGACAGCGTGTCTTAATGTTATCCTAAAGCCCGATGACTCACGTGAGTCATGATTGCTGACTCATAGCAGTGTCTGGGCTGATTAAATTTCACGTTGATTTTGGACGTTTGATTCTTTTCTTTCACCACTTTGCTTGTAGTTTGTTAGAGTGCTGTATTGCCATGACATGACTAATGATGCTCATTATAGCCCTTTCCCACTGTAGAGCTGAACCAGGCTGGCTCATTATAGCCCTTTCCCACTGTAGAGCTGAACCAGGCTGGCTCATTATAGAACTTTCCCACTGTAGAGCTGGAACCAGGCTGGCTCATTATAGCCCTTTCCCACTGTAGAGCTGAACCAGGCTGGCTCATTATAGCCCTTTCCCACTGTAGAGCTGAACCAGGCTGGCTCATTATAGCCCTTTCCCACTGTAGAGCTGGAACCAGGCTGGCTCATTATAGCCCTTTCCCACTGTAGAGCTGAACCAGGCTGGCTCATTATAGCCCTTTCCCACTGTAGAGCTGAACCAGGCTGGCTCATTATAGCCCTTTCCCACTGTAGAGCTGGACCAGGCTGGCTCATTATAGCCCTTTCCCACTGTAGAGCTGAACCAGGCTGGCTCATTATAGCCCTTTCCCACTGTAGAGCTGGACCAGGCTGGCTCATTATAGCCCTTTCCCACTGTAGAGCTGGAACCAGGCTGGCTCATTATAGCCCTTTCCCACTGTAGAGCTGGACCAGGCTGGCTCATTATAGCCCTTTCCCACTGTAGAGCTGGACCAGGCAGACGCAGCCCCAGCTGAACTCCGGTTCTGGAAGCTGCTTGGGCCGAGTGGGTCCTGGCGTTAATTCGGCAGTGGACCGCTCCGGACCGGTCGGCCCGCTCCCCCGCCGGACCCTTCTGGAAGCTCTGATTGAAAGCAGGCTGGGCCGAGGCGTTTCGGTCCGGTCCCGGGACGGGAGGAATCGATAACGCTCCTCAGTCACATGTGAGTTATTACTGCCCCGGCCGTTACACTCTACCTTCAGCTATTTGCCCCGGGGGGGGGGGGGGGGGGGGCTGTCCATCAGATCCTCCCCCCGAATCCACATCTGCCCCTGCTTGTGTATGTGATACACTCTCTGAGCGGGAACAGGTGCTCTGTATTAGTTACACTGTCCCCCACCCCCCCCCCCCCCCCCCCCCCAAAAAGAAAAGTGGACTGGAGTCAATAGAGATGTCAGAGAACGTTATGGTAATATATTGCAATCTGACTTTTAAATTGACCATTGCTACATACTGACCCCCCCTCCCCTCGGCCCCTCCCTCTGTTCCTCCAGGGCTGAAGGACTGATAATGCTGTTCAGGAGCACAGAAATCAAAGGGAGATGAGGAGACTGAAATGTCTTTGAACTTCCACCAAGCTCTTTTTCCTTCCCTCTCTCCCTCTCTTCCCCCCTCCCTCCCTCTCTCCCTCTGTGGAGTGGTTCTGATTCTGTGTAATTCCTTCATATTCCCATTTCCTCTGTGTTTATTTGCTCTGGTGCTGCCCGTTTAAAACAGGATTTAAAAAACACCCTGAGAAGTGGACTTGCGTGGCGGTGATCTTGCGTTCTGTAACAATCTGCCCCAGCCTGCCGGGGCAATCAGATGTCACAGCTGTGTGCTGAGTGCCGTTCATTCACTCAGAGGAGAGAGTTTAAAAATGGAAACTATTAATGCACCCCCCTCCCCCATTGTTAATCAGTGGGCGTTTCCTGTGTGGGCATAAAGGACTGTTAATGATTTTTAAAAATTGGATTTGTTAAGTTAACACGTGGGGCATTTGGAGAGACATGCAGCTGTTTGAAAGGTGGACAGTTTGCGCTCATAAAACTCCAGTAAAGAGCTTTTCTCAGCGTCCTGTGGAAGGACACTCCAACGCCTGGAGATTGAAAGATGTTCACATCATGGAGGTGCTTGGGATTCCTGCTCTCGGGTTGCACACGTGTATGGCTGTTCAGGGAATAACTTAACCCCTGGAAGAGTAGGCTTCTTGAAATGTTTTTTTTTTTTTTCAAAATTCTGATTCAGTGTTCTAGAACTCTTGTTCCTTTCGGTTAGTTACCAGCAGTGGTTGTTACATCAGCATTTGAATGTTCAGTTAAGAACATTCTAATTTAATTCCGATCTTCCCGGTCTCCTGCGGAGCTCCAGAGTTTGGGGTGTCTGGCGGTATCTGAGCGCTGTTTGGTTTTGCGCCGCTGAGCCGGCCGTGTGGAATGTAGCACGTTGGTCTGAGATACACAGGTACAGGGCGCTGACAGACCGCAGCTACCTTGTTCACCAGAGGAGGCGCTCTTCCACAGTGAAACAGGGGCTGCTTCGCTGACTCAGACCTGGTTACACACCGCCCTGTGGGGTCGCTGGCCAGACCGGTACCTGGTCTGGATTCGGTACCGGGCCGTGGGGTCCGTCCTGTCCTGGGATAGAGGGGAGGAGGAGCGACCCTCAGCTCTGAGAAAGCGCTTTAAAGAGGAGACACGGCATCACAGAGCCGCTCAGCAGCTGAGCGGAGGGTTCCGACGCCACCGCGTCTCTCTGGGCTGGCAGTCCCAGGGGTCAGGGGTCAGGGGTGAAAGGGCAGATCCCGCAGGGGCCCCCAGCGGAGAGTACAGGCGTGAATAATGGCAGACATATGGAATGTGTAATTCTGTACAGGATCCCGTATGGGCAGGGTGCCCCCCCCCAGCAACATACCCCCCCCCCCAGCGAACCCCCGCTGTTTATGTATCAGTCTGGGGTGACCCTGTGGCGGGGGTTTGAAGACGGAGCAGACGGAGGAACAGGATTGGCTGTCTGACGGAGGAACAGGATTGGCTGTCTGACGGAGGAACAGGATTGGCTGTCTGACGGAGGAACAGGATTGGCTGTCTGTCGGTCTCGTTTGGGTCTCAGATCGGCTCGTCTGAGTGGACCTCAGAAGCGGGGAGACTCACAGCGCCCGTCTGGTCAAACTGTCGTAACCGAAACGAGCAGGACACATAAACTGACCCTTTAATCAATGCTCACATTCCCTAAAGGAGCAACTGTGCCCCCCCCCCCCTTCCCGGCCCTCCCCAGCCAGACTCTGGGAAGCCTGCCTCCCATTATAAACTGATCCCGCCTGAAAACTCTCCACTGTGTTCCCCACAGCGCACACGCTCAACAGGTGTAACGGGCCTGGGGCTCACCCCTCCACCCCCACGGGGGGCCTAAACATTGGGTTGGGTAAACGGAATGGACTCCAGAGAGCCAGCCGGGACCCCCAGCTTGCCCCCCCCCCGCCCCCCCCCCAGGTAATGCTGGGAGACCGACCGTGCCAGCGTGCGTTCTGATTGGCCCCTCCTTGTAACCCTGGCAGCAGCAGGCGCTCGTTATAACTGGGCACTCCCTGCTGGCCAGCCGCTCTTTTACGGGGACATCGCAGGGGAACGCGGCGTTTGTGGGGCTGTTTTCGGACGTAAAGTGTTCTGTGGCTGTGTGTCTGAATGCATTATTTATTCTCTCTGCTCGAACCCTTACCCTGAGCGGCTCGGCACCGCTCTCTTTTTAAACTCATTTTATTCCTTCTGTTAAGGGGACCGGGGGCAGGGTAAGCTCTGCGCTGAGAGGTACAGCGGAGCCTTCCGGCTGCTTCCACTCTCCCGTACGCAGCGCCTCTAGAGCAGGGCCCTGGGTCTTCCTGTCTGTGCGGGTTTAGTGACAGCCTCTGTCTCCTCAGTGAGAGGGAAACACGCTGTAGCTTCAGACCCTGCTGATTTAACCCTCGGTCACTTGGCTTGTTTGATTAATTATCCCTCCTGATATGTGAATATGGGGCATTTATTCTCCATGACAGGCGTGAGTATTTCTGCCCTAATGCGATTTAGGAGGGTAGCTCATCCCTCGGTAGGCAGTGGCAGGGTGATATACTCTTTCAGAGCTCTTACTTCTGTTCCTTGCTTTTCCAGAAGCTTCTCCCGGCCTCCTCCTCTCTGGAGGGGAGGGGTGGGGTGGGGTGGGGTTGGGGGGGCGGTGGGTTTTTGTGGATGAGAAGGGGGATTTGGAGAGTGTCCGTGAATCATTTTTCCAGGGTTCTCTGGTGTTTCGATGTTTTTTTTTCCGTCTGGAAACTGTACAATGTCAAATCCTTTGTGGCTATTTCCCCCCCCCCAAGTAAAAAGGACTGTGATAAATGAATATGGTTTTTATCATATGAACTGTAACCCTGTGCAATGAGGGGAAAGAGTGTGTTACTGTGAAAGTCTGAAGTTTTCAGCCGTTGATAACGGTCAGATTGCAGTCCGTTGTCCCGCCAAGCTCTGACTCATCGCTTATAACGGTTTTTTCGGTTTGATGCACTTAGGGAAAAAAAACGCTGTCGCTTCACCTTCAGCTGCTCTGCTGAAGGGCGTCCAGCAGCCTGAACGCTTTCGTTCAGTGAGAGTTAAATGAGTTCGGCGTGTAAGTGTTGGGGGTGTTCGGGGGTGTTCTGGGGTGTCGGGGGTGTTCGGCAGGGCCAGTACGGGGAGCGCCGTTTTGGGACTGCGGCTCCGCGCCGTAAATCTTACATCAGCTCCGTGACTAAATGTTCCGTCTGACGAAGACCGGAGAGGCGCCCGGACCGCGGCGGGTTTTCGCGGACATTCGCAGACCGAGTCGTCCCCGATCCTCTCGCCCCCGCAGGACCGCGGGCGGGACGGTTCTGTCTCCGCTCCTGCCCAAAATGGAAGCGTAATGTCACGGTCTGCTTTTACGGCAGAGCTGCAGCTGGGATTGTAGGGAAATCAGAAAGCCTTTAGGGTCCATGGTCAGGAATATCGGCGCTGTTTCCCCCAAATATACACGGGTGTGTTGGGCTGGATCAGCTGAAACGTGCATCCTGTTCCTTCGGCCTGTAGTACGCACATGATAGCCGTGTTAGCTGTGGAGATGGCTGCATTAAAACTCAGGAGTTTGCAGTCATTTTTGAAACCCAACAGACGTAGCCTACTGTAGGCCGATGTCATTTTCGTAGAAAATATAGCTAGCCTAGCCTACTTCAGTGTCAAATGAGATGTAGACAACACTTCAGAGTAGCTTACCGCTCAGTTAGTATCTCTTCACACAGGCCAGCTGATTTACCACATAGGGCATTCTACAGCACAAATTGATCTAAATAGTTTGTTTTTAGTGAATAGACCAGGCTATGCTATAGGCTGCAGTATTTGGGCCTATATTACAGCCCATTGCCTCAATGTTTGGGAACATGTTTTTGAATCCTAAAAAATAAAAAGATTAAAGAGAGGCCTACCATTTAATTAGGCTACTGCTGCCTTTAATTAGGCTGAATAATTATCAGTGAAATAAGTGTGGGGGTGGTGAGCGTTTTCGGCGACGCTGGGGTGGAACAGCGGGGTGATTTACAGGTGGCACCTGCGCCGTCCGGCGGTTCCCCGGTCGGCCCTAAAGCCGTGTTTTGGTTTGTCCGCGCGGTTTGTTTTTATGAAGTCAGCGCTGGGAGCCGCCTGGCCCGTTGCCAGGCGACGCGTCACCGTGAGAGCGCGAGCTCGCTGCCCTTCGTCAGCGGTTCGCGATTTGCGCGGTTTTGCCGTCTCTGCTTTCTGACAGGGGCGCTGAGCTTCTGCAGACGTCCCGAAGACAGCAGCTGGGTTTCTATACGCCGCGATGGGACCGGTTCAGATGTATGACCATGAGACCCCTCTGTCTGGTGGACAGAATAAGGGTTTCGTTTTAACCGCGTGAGAAACCAACGCCACGAACGTCACACAGAAATGTTCTCATGATTTAAGTGCTCGCGATTTCAACCCTATGCTCTTAGTTGAAGCGACTGTCTTTATAATTTGTGTTTTTGAATATTACTGCTTGCAATGTAGCCTATAACGTGCACGGTTTTGTTGCATACATAATCTTTTGATCTCACAGCTCTTGTAGGTACTATGTGAGCACTGATAATGCTCCCCGTGTTTTCCCCAGATTGTTTCGTTAGACCTGCGTAAAGCTTTCCGTCGGGCTGAGTGTTCTGTGAGTGCTAACGGACCTCAAAATGGCCGATGGCTCACTCCCCGATCGGCTGCCTGCTCTAATCGTACTTACCATTAAAAATTATGCAGGCCTACTAATCGATGTTCCCTGGCGTTGAGCTCCATTTTCAATATCCACAAAGTGGCCCACTGTGGAAGGAGCTAATCCAGAGAATGAGTTGCATTCTCAGTTTAACGTGGGGAATTTGTTTTCCTCTGAGGCCCCCTTGACTGGTGACTCTTTTTCCCGTTATTAGCCTGTTTAAGTTATTAGCCGGACACCCCAGATGTGTGCATTTAAGCTTTTTCTTCTCCCCTGTTCCTGAGGCGAACGTATCGGAGCAACTCTGTCGCGCGTCAGGTTAGCGTACCTCTCATTAACTGTGAGGTAGCCAGCCGGGACAGAGTAAGTGTTTCTCATTAACACGCAGGTAATGAGCTCGGATGGAGCAAGAGCTCCTCATTAAAATGGCGGCAGTGTTCTACAAAGGCCGGGGCTGCTCTGTGGACGTGCTCATTTGAACTCTGTGACCCTTACCAGGAGCAGAAAACTACATAAAGGGCTTTGTGCTTGTGATGGAGTGTCCCCTGTACTATCCCTGGGGGAAACGGGAGAGAGACTCTTAACTGGTTTTGGTGTGATGGAGTGGGAGTGTGGAGCAGTACTGTAGGTAAATAATGAAGCGGATTTATGGAGTGTGCTTTTAAAGTTCGGGCTGTTGACGTGCGCACATTAAGGTGTTTAAACGCTCCCCCTCTCATTTGGCTACCTGAGGAAGTGCCGCTGCCTTGAAGGGGAATTCCCAGCTGAAACACTTCAGACGTTGTTAGAGTTTGTGTATCGGTGAGCTGAAACGCATCCGGGGTCTTATTTCTGTGGACGACGTGACGTCATGCTGCAGGCACAGTGCAGTTTAACACGAGAAGCGTGTCTTCAACTCGTTATAGTGCTGACCTTGCAGTAGAACCAACTGTAAATATCCGATATTCCATACAAGTCAGAGGTTTTTCGCTTAAATCCCCACAAATCAACTTTGAGCAGTATCGCTACTGAGAGAAATAAATCATTTATCTAGAGGACATTCAGAGCAGCCTCAAAAGTCCAGAATGAAACAGTGTGACTTCTTTGAGGATTGGGGGCGTGGCCACGATTTCCTAACTGCGTTTTAGCCTTTTAGCTAATTACTGCTAGCTGGCTAGCTGACGTCAATATCAATCTAACTGGCTTTGTACGCCGCACCCCTTCCCCTCAGTGGGGTGTGGTGAAGGTACTTCTGGGTAATGTAGGAAAATGACACACTGGAGCAGATCCAGAAGAAATAAAGTGAAACACATCACTCGTATCTGAGAATAGTCCCTGGAGAGAACATCGCTGCTACATGTTTGGTAAGGATGTGAGTGTTCCAGCCTGGAATTTTCCTTTAAGCAGGAATGTGTGTGCCCCCCCCCACGGCCCATCCCGAGAGTGTGCGCTCGTTTGCCGTTCCGTGATTGCACGGGTCCTGAAAGGTTTCGGGTCTGCTGGCGCACCCCGTGGAGGGGTCCGTCCCGCGTGGGTCTGGTTAGGGGGCTGTTTCTCATCCCAGTTCCAAACTGAGCTCTCCTCTCCCGTTTCCCGGAATTGTGATTTTTTAACATGGTGATGACCCAAGATATTGGGGGGGGGGGGGGGGGGGGGGGGGGGGGTTGTGTTTGTGGATGTTGCCAAATGGTTCCTCTCCCTTGATAAGCTGGGGAGGCAGAGGGATTGCCTGAGTGGGCCTATGAGAACCAGATGTCCACTCGCTGTCTCTTTCTTTCACTATCTTTCTCTCTCTGTGTCTCTCTCTGTCTACCACTCGCTGTCTTTCTCTCTGTCTGTCGTTCTGTCCTGGGACGGTCAGGGAGTGGGCGGGGTTACACCCACTCTCCTCCGAAATGCTGCCCTGCCAGCTGCTGCTTCCTTTTCACTGCGCAGTCCTCTGGCTGAGCTGCGCAGTCCCCCGGCTGAGCTGTGCAGTCGCTGATGTCAAGGTGCACTATACTGCGTAGCCAGCGTAGACGGCCTGCAGGTGCCTGCGTGCCCAGAGGGGGCGCTGGTGAGTGATGAGTCCTGGCAGTCAGACCCCATGCTGGCACCATGGTAACCATCACCAGCGTTGCCATGGCATCATTCAAAGGAAGAATAACGTAGCATGGCACCAGTCAGCAGGTGAGGGGCGGGAGTGAGATAGTACCTGGTACCTGGTACTTTTTTGGTATCGCCTCCGTCGAGGTTCCAAGCGAGCTGAGGCGATACCAAAAGGTGAGGTGAAAACACTGCAGACCACTGATTGGTCAGAGCAACGCGCTTCATGAGGCGTCGCTAATGACGACCAGCTACATTGACGGGGGACTATCTGCAGTGGAAAACGAAGAGCCTGGTACCAAAAGCAAGTCGAGTCGAGCCGGTACCATGCGGTGGAAAAGCGGCTTTAGTCCGTTTGGAGCTGCCCTTGGAAACAACAAGACTTTAATTGGGTACCTCCCCGAAGTAGATTTCTAAAAAGAAATTAAGAATTTTTCTGAATGGATAACTATTTAGATAGGGGAAGTGTCTTATTTGTGGTTGATGGGATTTTGTTACCATGGCGAGGGGGCAGAAATGTGCCCCTGAGAGGGGTGTGGGGTGTGGGGGGGGGGGGCGGTCAGGGCTGTGGAATTTGGCTGTTTGCTGGGTGGAGGATCTCAGCTGAACGAGGATAACGGGGAGATCATGGAGTGTTTACACCTCCTCAGAGCAGGAGGAGCACAGGCACCTCCTCAGAGTCAGGAGGAGCACAGGCACCTCCACAGAGTCAGGAGGAGCACAGGCACCTCCACAGAGCAGGAGGAGCACAGGCACCTCCACAGAGTCAGGAGGAGCACAGGCACCTCCACAGAGCAGGAGGAGCACAGGCACCTCCTCAGAGCAGGAGGAGCACAGGCACCTCCTCAGAGTCAGGAGGAGCGCAGGCACCTCCACAGAGCAGGAGGAGCACAGGCACCTCCACAGAGCAGGAGGAGCACAGGCACTTACTCAGATACTCAGAATTGGGAGAACCCCTCTGTCCATCTCTCCAGCCGCTGAAGACTCAACCTGCTAAACTGAACTAAAACCATCTGCCTCTGCAAGGGGTCTGCCTGCACTGTGCTGGAGGGACACAATGACATGCCTATACACACACGTGTGTGTGAGTGTGTGTGAGTGAGTGTGTGAGTGAGTGTTTGTGTGCCAGTGTGTGTGTGTGTGTGTGTGCCTGTGTGTGTGTGTGTGTGCATGTTTGTGTTTGTGTGTGTTTGTGTGCGCTTGTGTACATTGTTCAATGTTCATTGCTATGCAGTGAACATACTGAAGTGGTTTGGGTGAGATGGCGTTTTTGTGGGGGGCAGGGGGATGATTGACAGGGTGCACATGGAGTTCAGGTGTAGGTGGAGACCGGTCGGGGTCCATGTGGTAAACAGGCATCGGGCTCATTTGGTCCCCCCCCTGCAGAGGTGAATCCCCCCCCCCCCATGCCTCCTGATCCGGGGGGGTGCTGATGTGAAATGACGGGTCTGGAAGATGAGCTGACAGGAATAGAGATGCAGGGCTCATTGCGATAATGAGAGAGAGAGGGAGAGGGAGAGAGAGAGAGAGAGAGAGAAGGAGAGAGAGGGAGGGAGGGAAAGAGCGTTTGCACTGTCCATACACCCGACTCTTAAACTTATCTGCTCGTTTCTGTGAATTAAAGTGTGCGTAAATACATGTGTTTGTGTGTAACTGTGAGTGTGTGCGTGTGTCTGTCTGTGTATTGGTGTATTAATGCATATGCTGTAATAAACATAATGTTGTAACGTGCATACATATGCACAGGGATTATCTCGCTGGCACGGGAGCTCACACTTTTCTTTCCTGGTCTCCACACCGTTTCATCGCTGTTAAATTATTTCCATGGTAACCTCATTTTTCCCATGTTGCTGATTATAAACAAAATGTCTAAAATAAATTTATGAACCCATTTTACAGTGAGGAAGGATGGAGGTTATCTTTTCTTGATGACCGTTTCTGTATCTCTGTCTTTTATTAATGGATATTTTTTATTTGTTTTTCAGACGGAAGATTACTCATGACAAGCTGTACGTGATTCTTCAGCAGACCACTCACCCCCTCAGGTATGCGTGATTTTTTATTATTTTTTTATGACTATTAGCTGCGTTCTCCGGTAACCACAGCAAACAGTCCTGCAGCATGATGCTGTTTTATGTCTTCGCCTGTCCGAAACTCGCTGGGGAAATAACAGACTTTTTCTGAGACTGGATTTATTTTCACGTCCGCAGCTAATGGCTCTCTTCTCCTCCTCTAATACGCTCCGCATGTTTCCTGCTGCAAAGGGCCCAGGATGAACATGTAAAACGCAGACCGTGCTTAATATTAATAAATTAATAACAAACTCCTGCTCGGGAAGTGGCCGGCGTGTAACGCTGTGTCAAACCACGTCTTCGCCACGTCCAGCCATATATTACGGTGTTTATTTCTTTACAGATACTTAGCGTTAAAGAGGATTGATGGCTTTCAGTTGGAGATTCGCTACTTTCTCTGCATTCGTGGAGGAGTGGAGCAACGGATTGTGTTTCCTGGAGCACCTGCTTGTGTTTTTCAGGACTGTTTCTGTTAAGCTGCTCTTACTCTTATTGAAGTTGCGTAGCCGCAGCTCAGACAGTCGTGGATGTGGAGTTGCTGGGTGCGGGGGTTGAGCATTAGCCGGTGTTGGGGTGGAGTACCTGTTGACAGGTTTGGGAAAGGGAATACAGAAACAGTTTTTTTGTAAAATATGGCCGATCTTATCTGTGATCGGGTCAGTCAGCGACGCTTTAAAAGCGCTTCTTGGCCGCGTTTGATTTACGAGGCTCCTGAGTGCCCGCGGTGTTTTGGGTTTTTGCCGGGTAATCTGGGGAGCGGTTGGAGCCGGAGTTCGGATTGGGTTCCAGACGCACTCGTTCGAGTCGTGAACGCCGAGGCCTCCCCTTGGCAGAGGCAGCTGTTGTCGTCGGCCGAATTTGGCTGAAGGCTGAACGGTGTCATTAGTGCTCGTAAACCTCCCTCTGTCGAATGACCGCATATCCAAAAAATCCTGCGCAGGCCTGTGTCTGGCGTGAGGTCTTACAGACTGCGC
Organism: Anguilla anguilla; assembly: GCF_013347855.1. Lineage (NCBI taxonomy): Eukaryota > Metazoa > Chordata > Actinopteri > Anguilliformes > Anguillidae > Anguilla > Anguilla anguilla. Next base: position 60,902,018 of record NC_049206.1, on the reverse strand, counting down.
TGCGGCCCCATTTTACTAAAGCAGGGCGTCCAGATGTGGCTTCTCCCCCGTACCGGACGAGTCCCCGATATTAATGTGCCGACCTTTGTTTCGCCTCTACATGTGATTTCCCCTTTGTTTCGCCTCTACATGTGATTTCCCCTTTGTTTCGCCTCTACATGTGATTTCCCCTTTGTTTCGCCTCTACATGTGATTTCCCCTTTGTTTCGCCTCTACATGTGATTTCCCCTTTGTTTCGCCTCTACATGTGATTTCCCCTTTGTTTCGCCTCTACATGTGATTTCCCCTTTGTTTAGCCTCTACATGTGATTTCCCCCATGAATCTGTTCTCTGATGCGATTGTTTCCCCCCTAAAAAATTACATTTTTCAATCCTGGTAAGGGTGCTAAATGGGCTTTGGGAAGGGGGGGTATTGTTTATTTGAGTAGGCGCTCGATGTCCTGGCAGTGAAGCGGGATGTGGGTGAAAGCTCTTCTTGTGTGGTTTGGGGGGGGGGGGGGGGCGGGGGGGACTGGCGGTGATATTTTAGGGTCCTTCCTTCTGTTTGGTTCCAGCTCACTTTAATCCGTGTAACTGATTCGGTTGCAAAGAAAGTGTTGGAAAAGCGTCCCTCATTCATGCGCTCGCCAGAATGAGCGTTTCCTCAGCGTTTCCTCAGCGTTTCCTCGGGTTTTCTCAGGGTTTCCTCAGCGTTTCCTCAGGGTTTTCTCTCCCCTCTCCCCATGGGGTGCACCTGAGAGGTGGTGCGGGGGAAGAGGGGGCTCTACAGCGGGACGGGGGAAGAGGGGCACTCTGCTGTGGGATGGGGGAAGAGGGGGCTCTGCGGTGGGACGGGGGAAGAGGGGGCTCTACAGCGGGACGGGGGAGGAGGGGGCTCTGTGGTGGGACGGGTGGAGAGGGGGCTCTGCGGTGGGACGGGGGAAGAGGGGCTCTGCGGTGGGACGGGGGAAGAGGGGGCTCTGCGGTGGGACGGGGGAAGAGGGGCTCTGCGGTGGGACGGGGGAAGAGGGGGCTCTACAGCAGGACGGGGGAAGAGGGGGCTCTGCGGTGGGACGGGTGGAGAGGGGGCTCTGCGGTGGGACGGGGGAAGAGGGGGCTCTACAGCGGGACGGGGGAAGAGGGGGCTCTACAGCGGGACGGGGGAGGAGGGGGCTCTGCGGTGGGACGGGGGAAGAGGGGGCGCTACAGCGGGACGGGGGAAGAGGGGGCTCTGCGGTGGGACGGGGGAAGAGGGGGCTCTGCGGTGGGACGGGGGAAGAGGGGGCTCTGCGGTGGGACGGGGGAAGAGGGGCTCTGCGGTGGGACGGGGGAAGAGGGGCTCTGCGGTGGGACGGGGGAAGAGGGGGCTCTGCGGTGGGACGGGGGAAGAGGGGCTCTGCGGTGGGACGGGGGAAGAGGGGGCTCTACAGCAGGACGGGGGAAGAGGGGGCTCTGCGGTGGGACGGGGGAAGAGGGGGCTCTGCGGTGGGACGGGGGAAGAGGGGGCTCTGCGGTGGGACGGGGGAAGAGGGGGCTCTACAGCGGGACGGGGGAAGACGGGGCTCTGCGGTGGGACGGGGGAAGAGGGGGCTCTGCGGTGGGACGGGGGAAGAGGGGGCTCTACAGCGGGACGGGGGAAGAGGGAGCTCTACAGCGGGACGGGGGAAGAGGGGGCTCTGCGGTGGGACGGGGGAAGAGGGGGCTCTACAGCAGGACGGGCTCTTTATAAAGGAACCGAAGCGATCTTCACATTGACCCGGCGACCTTATTAACGACGCGAGAGTGGCGGGGGGGGGGGGTGTTTGGTGACCCCCAAACTTTCCGGGGTCGAGGTGTTTCAGGCAGGGAGCTGCCATTAACTTAAAGGATGCGGGGGCGGGGGTGCAGGGGGCAGGGGGCAGGGGGCGGGGGGCTGCTTTTAAAACCACAGGAAACCTGTCACGTTTTTTTCTTTTTTGCCCAATTAAAATGATTTTTCCCCCTGTGTGCACTGATGCTCCAAGCCTGTGTGTGTGTGTGTGCATGTGTTTCAATGTATATTTTTACTGGTAACTTGCTTTCCTCAGCAGAAGAGAGTACAATATGATATTAATAAATAAATACACAATACACATTTGTCTCAATATTGTTTCATTAATCTAGCATGGTTGCAGTGGCAAATCTGTCATGATTGAAGGCATTTGTCTTTGCTTAGCCTCACAGTACTACAGGAGAGCCAGTGACTATTTACACACAGTACTACATGAGAGAGAAAGAGTTTCTTTTATGGGCTATTTTTAATTTTAGTTTTGTGATTTTGTTCCCTGCAGTTGATCACCTGTGAAGACTGCAGATCAGAGCACATGACCGGCATCGACGGGGAGGCCCAGTTGCCTTGGTAACGGTTAAGATGACCTCCCTTGACCCTGTTTGATTGGCAAGCCACTAGTGGCTGCTGGTGTTTGTGTGTGAAACTGAACATGGTGTAGTGGCAGGAGTTAGTTCCTCATCGGTGATCTGTAGCCCACCAGGGCCAGTTTAACCTCTGCTTGCATACTGGTCGCTAGAAGAGGACTGCCGTTAGGTTTAAGTAACGTTGCTTTTATGTGCTTCCTGATGTACCTGTAGCTACCTGGCTGTTTTAGTTCGTCTTGCTCGTCTTTGTCCCGCTGACCTCCTTGTTTGTTTGAGCGGGACCCATCGCCTCGTTTGTCTTGGGGTCGTGGGTGATGGGGTCGTGAGTTAGCGGTTGCTCTGAGAGTGAGGGGGATTGTGGGAAGGGAAGCGCGATGGTCCTGGAGGCGGATGGCCTGGTCTGGCAGAGATATTTTTACGTGAACACGCTGCGTTCTGTCATGATAAAGCAGGATTAAAGATAAATAAAATGGTTCTTCACACAGAAATAGGCTGTATATTTATATGTTATGTATGTATAAGTAGACCTTGTATATTTAAAATAGTGTGTGTCTATGTGTAAAAATACTGAAATGTATTTTTGTGTGTGTGTTTATTTTCCTGTTGCATAGCAGAGATGATTGACTGACATGTGGAGTTGTAGACGAGCAGAAGCGTGGTGTTGATTGTGTACTGACTGACTGTGTGAGCTGCAACTGAGCCGTTACTGAAATATTCCCGCAGACACCCCCCCCACCACCCGCCCACTCCGCCCCCCCCACCCCTGTAGGCCCCCTCCTTCTTTTGCTTGCTTGTCCAGACATGCTCTCCAAAGTTAAACATTTCTTGTTGCTACAGCTATGTAAGGTAAAATAACCCCCCTCCCCCATCACCGCCAGACCTGCCCCTCCCTTACATCCTCTGATCTACCTGATGGAAGCGTTCCTTATTTAAATGAGCCCTTTTACCGGACCGCTCCTTATTCAAATTAACTTCTTTCGGGTTGTGGTTGGGGGGGGGGGGGGTGGTTGAGGCAGCAGGTGGCGTATTGAAGGAAGCCTGTCTGTCATCGCTGAGGAATTTTTCCGGAAGGTTCCACGTTCAGCGGGGGGGGGGGGGTAGTCTATGGAAATGTTGTGCTCAGAGGGGGGGGGTAGAAGTGGGCTGTCTGGCTTTTAGTTGCATCAGTCTAAAATAATTTTCTTGTGAAACGTGCTGGTTTATCAGTGTGCTGTAATGCAGGCGGGCTCTGTGTTTGTGAGCGGAGCGCACAGCTGTGTTGGCTGCGCAGACGGGCTCTGTGTTTGTGAGCGGAGCGAGCAGCTGTGTTGGCTGCAGACTGTGTTGGCTGTGTTTGTGAGCGGAGAGCGCAGGTGTGTTGGCTGCTGCAGACGGGCTCTGTGTTTGTGAGCGGAGCGCGCAGCTGTGTTGGCTGCAGACTGTGTTGGCTGTGTTTGTGAGCGGAGCGCACAGCTGTGTTGGCTGCGCAGACGGGCTCTGTGTTTGTGAGCGGAGCGCAGCTGTGTTGGCTGCTGCAGACGGGCTCTGTGTTTGTGAGCGGAGCGCGCAGCTGTGTTGGCTGCAGACTGTGTTGGCTGTGTTTGTGAGCGGAGCGCACAGCTGTGTTGGCTGCGCAGACGGGCTCTGTGTTTGTGAGCGGAGCGCAGCTGTGTTGGCTGCTGCAGACGGGCTCTGTGTTTGTGAGCGGAGCGCGCAGCTGTGTTGGCTGCAGACTGTGTTGGCTGTGTTTGTGAGCGGAGAGCGCAGGTGTGTTGGCTGCTGCAGACGGGCTCTGTGTTTGTGAGCGGAGCGCGCAGCTGTGTTGGCTGCAGACTGTGTTGGCTGTGTTTGTGAGCGGAGCGCACAGCTGTGTTGGCTGCGCAGACGGGCTCTGTGTTTGTGAGCGGAGCGCAGCTGTGTTGGCTGCTGCAGACGGGCTCTGTGTTTGTGAGCGGAGAGCGCAGGTGTGTTGGCTGCTGCAGACGGGCTCTGTGTTTGTGAGCGGAGCGGGCAGCTGTGCTGGCTGCGCAGACGGGCTCTGTGTTTGTGAGCGGAGCGCGCAGCTGTGTTGGCTGCAGACAGGAGGTGTTGATGGTAAACAGAGCTCTGCTGAGCTGCCATTCTTACGGTGGGCTGGCCTCTTTGATCCGTCCCATTGTGAGCCCGCCCCCCCCCCCCCCCAAACCGCACCCAGAGCTCTGCAGTAATGCGGTCCTTTTATTTGCTTAATGAACGGGGCGGGGGGCGGGGGGGGGGCCTGAGGGGGGGTGGGGCAGAGACGTTAGCGCACAGTTGTGTACTCAGCGCAGTTCGGCGCTGGGCTCTTTGAACCTCACGCACGTCCACTCCTCTGTGCTGTGGAACCTGGCCTGTGTGAGTGTGTGTGTGCGTCCATGCGTGTGTGTGCGTGTGTGGGTTTGTGTATATTTGCATGTGCCTCATTCGAAAAGGAAGTTGGTCAGGGAGGGTTGTGGTGTCTAATTTTACAGTCCCATTAACTGGCTTTTAGTCTGTAAATCTGAAAAAGTATCGATCTCCAGGTGTGCAATTACAGGTTTTGACTGTACTTGAATATTAATAAATAATTGATTAAAAATATTCAGGTTAGGAACTCTGACATGAATCCACCGCAGCAACCCGGCAGATACACTGCTGTTTCATAGCTGTTATGTTTACCTGGTTGCCATGGTTTTGTTTAAATGTAATTTCTCTTCCTGGCTGATATGGCTGGTAGGGCTGTGGGCTGAAGCTATACGGGACACGCTGCACTTCCATGGCTGGGTAACTACTGAGGCCATTTAGGACTAACGACCTTTGATCAGGGGAACTAGAGCAGTGCCCCTGCCTGGGACTTGAACCCACAACCTACTGGCTTACAGCTGTGGCAAAAATAAGCAACAGAATGTACCTGTTGAGGCAGCCAGTCCCAAAAACCCACACCATGGGGAACATTCTCACTAGGCCTTAAAATGGAAGCCTGAATTTAAAGGGTTAAAAATGCAGGCAGGTCCTCTGAGTGCTCGGCCCGTCTCCTGTGGTTCACACCTGCGCAGGCACTTACACGGCCAGCTTCCTGATCGCAGGACCCCACCTCACTTCCTCAACCGTGTTCTACAGGCACCTTTACTCACTGTTTCCCCAGCTGTCACATAATCGGGTGTGATTTACATGCCCTGTGCCACCGCATACCCAGATTTCCACCAAGATTTGAGCGGCTAATAGATCTGGTTTCCCTTCCTGTTGGCTGCAGAACTACAGTCCGATACAGCAGTGCTGCGTCCGTACGTTTTTTAATGCTGAATCTGGTCATGTCTTTACCCTAAACTTGAGTGGGCTTCTGAAGCATTTGAGTATTAGTTGGATGGGGGGGGATGAACTGTGTGCTCGTTCAGATGGTGGAACCCATGTGTTAGACTGCAGCTTCTTACTGGACGGGCCTAAGCCTCAGATGGGGGGGATCCCGGAGTCATCCAACCCCCCTTAGGCCAAGTGATTGGAGTTCCAGAAAGGAGTGGTTCAGCCTCCTCCCCCCCCGGGCACAAAGGGGGGGGGGGGGGTCTCTCAGTCTTCAGTCTTCTTTTGGGGAGCTGGGAAGAGTAAATATTTAGTGTGGATGCAGCGCAGTAGCAGAGCGAACCGTGGAGCACAGCTTCTGTGCACCTCCTGCGCACAGCTTCTCTGCACCTCCTGCGCACAGCTTCTCTGCACCTCCTGCGCACAGCTTCTCTGCACCCCCTGCGCACAGCTTCTCTGCACCTCCTGCGCACAGCTTCTCTGCACCTCCTGCGCACAGCTTCTCTGCACCTCCTGCGCACAGCTTCTCTGCACCTCCTGCGCACAGCTTCTCTGCACCTCCTGCGCACAGCTTCTCTGCACCTCCTGCGCACAGCTTCTCTGCACCTCCTGCGCACAGCTTCTCTGCACCTCCTGCGCTGAGACACTCGTCTGAAAGAAACGGAAGAAAATTCTGGGTGGGGAGGGTGTGTAGTGCGGGGGGGGGGGGGGGGGTGAAATAGGCATCTTTTCTGCATTTGAGGGTGAAGTTTTGACCATAAATGTGGAATTGTTTTAGGAAAAAAAAGAGTGAGAGAGAGAGAGAGGGGAATGGCCAGGGGGCTTAAGTATCTGAGCCAATTGAAGCTTGTGAGAAGAGGTACTTTCTAATGTTTGGAAAACTACTTAAATGCCATTATGGCACTCCACCCCCCCTCCCTGCCCACGCACCCCGCACCTCCGCCCCCACCCCATTTACTAATGTGATTGTGTGACAGTTGTTTCTCTTCACTTGTCTCGCTTCTGTGCGTCTGTTCAGCTCCGCGTCTGTTACAGCACGCAACGGTGTTCGGTTGCACGTTCTGAAGTTTAATTCTCTTATATACACACACACGCACTGACTGGCTGACACACACATACGCGCATGCACGAGCCGTGCGAAATTACTGTACCGCGAAGTTGGAGTGTACGGGCTTGCAAAGCAAGAAACTTATCTAGATCAGTACGGTGATTTACTGTAACTCGTAAATCCTCCTAATTTACCGCTATAATTACTTTTATAAAGGTGTGAAATGAACCGACCAAAGGCATTGTATCGACAGAGATGAATGGGCGACCTCTTTTCCCCGTTATTATCCTGATTTTATTAGCTCTGAGCTCGTTCGGTGCTCGCGACAGGCACGGCCAGACCGCGTGCGAGACTGCGCGCGGCGATCACGGAGACGGGTTACAAAGAACAGACCGCGGGAGAGCGTACAGCGCGTTGTGAAATTCCGAGCTTACGGTCCCGGCCAGTAATTTTTGTCGAATAGGAAAATACATAAAAATGATCCGTTTTAAGAGACGATAAATCATCGGAGGCCATGGAAGTTAACCAAATACATTTACGCAATTTTACAACAGCAAAAACAATTTCCGGATTATGACTGTAAAATTAAAACATATGTTTTAGAAAGAATTAATTATTCTTTCTGTGAGACAATTAGATTGTTTCAGGAGTGGGTCAGCACCAGTGGAACACGTCAGGAAAGTGTGTGTATAGGCAGCCATTCTTTTTCAGCTTTTTATTAAGTAGCGTTAACTGCCATGAGTTATAAAGCCACGTTTCGTAGCTAGAGTTCACTGGATCCAGCGTTCAGAGACTGAGTCAACAAAATGAAGTGGCAGGAGGGCACCTCAAACCCATGCCAGCTGTTTTTTGGCTGGCCCAAACTTCAGGAGCCACTCTGCCAGCTTAAGGTGGCTCTCACTTATGGAGTGCTTCTGGGGTGGGGGGTGGGGAGGAGGAGGAGGGGGGGGTCCTCATTATAATTTGGAAAGCGGCTTGTGGGGAATGCTGGCTGACCTTGCCTGTGATGTAACTCGGTAAGTCTGTCACTAATAATTTCCCTCCTCCGGATTCACCCACATCCTTGCAATGGGCCCCATCACTTCAGGGTGTGGAATTTTCCACACACACACACACTCGCACGCACGCACACTCGCACGCATGCACGCACGCACACACTCACACAGGTACGTGCGTGCACGCACATGCACGGACGCACACTCACGGGCACACAGTCACACACACACACATGCACACACTCACATACACATGCGCATGAACATGCACGCGTGCACACCCACTCGCACACACTCACACATGCACATGGACACATACGCACACACACTCTCAGACACACGCACACATACGCACACACTCTCAGACACACGCACACATACGCACACACACTCTCAGACACACGCACACATACGCACACACACTCTCAGACACACGCACACATACGCACACACACTCTCAGACACACGCACACATACGCACACACACTCACACATGCAGATGGACACATACGCACACACACTCTCAGACACGCGCACACATACGCACACACACTCTCAGACACACGCACACATACGCACACACTCTCAGACACACGCACACATACGCACTCACACTCAAGCACGTGTCCTCCTAATGTGCTGAGTTTTGATTGAGTGTGTAATAAACGTTGCAGGTGTTCTGTGATCAGCGCTCTGTGCACCTGTTTAGCTGTAATGAGTTAAGAGTGATTCGTTAAAAAACCCTTCAGTTACCTCGGCAACACCGGGCTCCTGTTCGCCTTTCATCATTTTGCATTAACATTCGTTTTTGAGTTCATTAATGCTGGTGAAATACTCATGTGCACAGTGTGTGTGTGTGTGTGTGTGTGTGTGTGTGTGTGTGTACGCATACACTGTATATTAATATTACAGCTCATACTGTGATGCATTGTGTGTGCATGCACATTGTAAAATATCTCCTCGTATTACATGCGGGTGGATTGATGAGGATGGATGAGGTTTTTGTGGGGGGGGGTTTAAGCACCTGTATGCCCTCCCCCCCCCCCCGCACTTTAGACAGGCATTCCCTCAGTGCTCCTGGTACTGGATCACTTTCCGGCTGATGAATGGCTTTGTTATTGGCTGGGGGCCGTGGGGCGGAAACTTCAGAGACGAGGTGTTAAGTGGGGGGGGGGGGGGGGGCTGTCAGGGAGGAGTCCGTCCGTCTGTCTCTTACAGGAGAACCAGCCCGGGTTCGGGGGACCGGGTGGGTGGGGGGGTGTCCCCCATCCCCCACCCCCCCACCCCCGTAGCATCAGAGCCCCCATGAGTCTTGTGAAGGACAGGAGTACACGGGGGCGTATATCTATAGCACAGGATTGTCAAAGAGTGCATTCATCCCCCTGCCCCAACCTGGCGGGGGCGGGGGTGGGGGGGGTGGGGGTAGGGAGCCGGGGGGGCAAGGGGGCAGGGGGGGCTCTTCACTTTGTCGTCTCCGCTCCTCGGCAGCGCCCTGGCACGCCCGCATTTGGCGATCAGAACGCCCTGCTGTGTGCGTCTGCTTTCCTGGGGCGGGGTGGGGAGGGTGCAGGAGGGTGTGTGGGGTGGGGAGGGTGCAGGAGGGTGTGTGGGGTGGGGAGGGTGCAGGAGGGCGTATGGGGTGGTTTCTTGGCGATTTTCATTGGAGGTCATGGGATTTCAAATAAGCGTTTTTCCCTGGGTGTGTCTCCTAAAGAATGATAGAGTGATGGAGGTATGGAGCGATAGAGAGGTGGAGGTATGAGCGATAGAGAGGTGGAGGTATGGAGCGATAGAGAGGTAGAGGTATGAGCGATAGAGAGGTGGAGGTAGAGAGAGACCTTGACACATTGGTGTCCTTGGGAGCAGCTGTGGGCCGGGTCTCTCCGTCTCCATGGTGACCGGGACCCAAGCTCATTCCCCCCCCCCCCCCACTTCTCTCCCTCAGCGCTAATGTGGGTTTCTCGTTCATTTCACCGAGGGCTGAACTCGCTGCCTCGTCTTCCTCGTGAGGAAGTCCCGGCGCTTAAGCTGAATTAAATGTTATGGGTTTGAATCCCGGCCAGTGGGCCTACTTACGCTGCGCTCAGTCTGGTTTGGCTCTTAAGGAAATTAACACCCAGGCCTGGAAGAGCAGCCGTGCTGAACGCGGTGCTAATGTCTGTGTTTAAATGGGCAATATAAAGCACAGCCGCTCTGATTGTCTGTGTTTAAATGGGCAGTATAAAGCACAGCCGCCCTGATTGGCTGTGTTTAAATGGGCAATATAAAGCACAGCCGCTCTGATTGTCTGTGTTTAAATGGGCAGTATAAAGCACAGCCGCCCTGATTGGCTGTGTTTAAATGGGCAGTATAAAGCACAGCCGCTCTGATTGTCTGTGTTTAAATGGGAAGTATAAAGCACAGCCGCTCTGATTGTCTGTGTTTAAATGGGCAGTATAAAGCACAACCGCTCTGATTGTCTGTGTTTAAATGGGCAGTATAAAGCACAGCCGCTCTGATTGTCTGTGTTTAAATGGGCAGTATAAAGCACAGCCGCTCTGATTGTCTGTGTTTAAATGGGCAGTATAAAGCACAGCCGCTCTGATTGTCTGTGTTTAAATGGGCAGTATAAAGCACAGCCGCTCTGATTGTCTGTGTTTAAATGGGTAGTATAAAGCACAGCCGCTCTCATTGTCTGTGTTTAAATGGGCGTATAAAGCACAGCCGCTTTGATGGCGGACTCTGTGGAAGCATAAAGTTTGCGTTTAGGTGCCCTGGAGTGTTGCTCCTCGGTAACTGATAACCCGGCATCTGCACAGTAGCCATCGCATAACCCTGGGGGGAGGAGACCCCCCCCCCCCCCAGTATGTATCACGTCGCGTGACACTCAGATACTTGAATCGCTGCTCAGAGGTGCGTGTGTGTGTGTGCATGCGTGCTTGTGTGTGTGTGCGTGAGTGTGTGTTTACCCTGGAGGACAGGCTAAATCCGCTCAGGTTAAGTTGGGCTGGGGTGTTGAGTTCTCGGGGATCCCTGTGGGTTTTTCGGGGCGTAGATCAGCTGTGCGATGTCCGTCCTCGCCCGGCTCGGGTGTCGCCACAGGAACCGTGCGCGCCCCGCTAACTCCCAGCCCACGCCCCCCCATAGGGGCTGCGAGATCGCATCCTAAACCTGTTCTATGGCCGCTACTGTAATGCAGGACTCTTTCCTTTTTGTTTTTATTTTTTATAAAACCTGAAACAGGCTGGACCATGTTTTCATTTGGAGCTGGAAGCCTGTTGTGTTGTATGTAGTTGTATTCATTTATTTTTAAAAGTCTGTTTGTGAATGCTTGTGTTCTTGGAATGAGCAAGTGTGAACCAGCTTGAGCTTTGCCCTCAGTGATTGATTAAAATGCAGTTGTGCTGTATTTATGCGTTATTTTAAACAGAAACCTGTACCCCACCCCTCCCCTTTTCTGGAGAATTCAGTTTTATTTTTGTGTGAGAAATGGCAGTTTATTTCTGAACAGCCATGGACAAACAGTCAAAAACATTTGGCGAAGAAAACCAGTTTTGTTTATGCTTATGTTTTTTTAAAATGTATGGGCTTTTAGTTGTTTCTCTGGTACAGAATCCCCCTGGGGCATTTCCAACACCCATATTTGGGCTTTTCCACTTTCCCAACTGAAATGTGTTCCCCTTATTGGACAAGTTTTAAATTTTAATTTAGAAATTATTAATTACATTTTTAGTTTTTGACAGAGACAGTGCACATTAATAACATGTCTGTGGGTGTGCCAGAGTTAGCCAGGGAGGCTAACTCCCCTCGGTAGTCCCTGGGCTGCTGGGATTTGGCCTGGTTTTGGGCTGCTCCCCTCCTGCCCCTCTCCTGCCCCCCTCATCTTGATGAAGGGGGGGGATCAGTGGTAGGACAGTGTGCTTTGATGAGTTTTATCCCGTTATCGAGTCCTCTTTGATGTTGTCTCCAGGAGTCGGACACCTTGCGTTATTTCAAAGGGGCATCTTTAGCTTGGACCACATGACCCTGGCAGCTGAGCGCGTGATTGGTTGGTTTCGGCAGGTCGTGCTGGATGATAATATGTTTAGCGTTAAGTGTAGTAATCCCCTGTAGGATTGAGCTTAATCTGCACTGGTACTACGCTTCAACTGTAAAGCTCTTTACTGTGCTACTGAGCCAGAAAATTGCCTTTTATCTCCTTTAATGTGTAAATATGTACGTATCACACCACAGAAATTAAGTGTGTTATCATTTAATCATTCAGTAGATTTCTGTGTGATTTTAGCGGTTGAATTTCACTTCCATTAAGGGAAGTACCTCTTAACAGCGTGGAAGCACACGTGTGATTTTAATGAGAGGTTAGATGAGTTTGGAAGTTACCAGTTTAGGTTTGGGCTTTGAGGGGTTAGATAAAAGCTTGAAGTAAAAATATTAGGCATGATGTACTTTCTCCAACTGAATGTTATGTACTTGAAAATAAAATGGTAAATGGACTGCATTTATATAGCGCTTTTATCCAAAGCGCTTTACAATTGATGCCTCTCATTCGCCAGAGCAGTTAGGGGTTAGGTGTCTTGCTCAAGGACACTTCGACACGCCCAGGCCGGGGTTTGAACCGGCAACCCTCCGACTGCCAGACAATCACTCTTACCTCCTGAGCCCCAAATAAAAATTAAATCTCATGAGTGTTTGCAGTCTTCCCAATTTCTTTTAGACGTGTAACTAATTCAGAATTTCTCAGCGAATCTCCAGTGTGATGCTAAATGCGGGACGGACGTGTGCAACAGTTTCGGCAGAAATTCTTGGAAGACAGGCAGGGAGGAGAGCCGTGACGGGAAGGAAAGTGTTCCAGCGGGTTATTAAGTTAAACACACAGCAGGCGGGCTGGCGTGCCCAGCGCGCCCTGCTAGGGGTCTGTAATTAGGGAGGGGGTGGGGCTGGAGGGGGTGGGGCTGTAATGACAACCTCAAAGATAAAAAGGTTAAGAGCTAAAAAAATAAATTCCAAACTCACTGATTACTCTGCCTGGTGGGTGAAGTTTTGCCAGGAGGTGTATTCACGACTATCACATCATTTTGGAGAACTATCATGGACTGGTTGTCCTGGATTTAATGAGAGTGGGGTCGATCGAACCGTCACCGTCTGTGCTGGTAAAATCGTTTGTAGAGAAGCTGCCTCCTGTCGATGCGGGAGCCAGATTTGCGTGCGCCAGTGTGCTGTGCTGTTCTTCCTCTGCCTCCTGCTTTAGCTCATCTGCTGCAGTTACCCAATCATGTGGAAATATTTAACATTCTGCCAAACTGAGTGAGGGATTGTGGGTAAAGAATACCATCGCTAACCGAGTATTCCTGCGCATGCTGGAGTAAGAACGCTGCTCAGGAGGGTGTCTGTCTGAGCTCCAGGTGAGGCACGGGTGTTTGTAATCCTTCGTAAGGTGAACTTGGCTTCAGTGAGTATCTATCACAGGTAACACGTACAATTTCTGAATGCTGAATTTCCCTGAATAAAGAGAGTATTCCCAGGCTTGTAAACCATTGTAATGAATAACCATGTCTTGCTATCTACAGTACTTTTCTAAGCTTTCTAGAGCTTTGAAAAATAATTTTGGTGATTGATGTTGTACTAAGTCTCCATCTTGCTATGAACATTTCGCAACAAGCATTTATAGATTTTCTTGCGTTGGTTTAACTTAATGTTTAATTTTTTTCTTACTTGAACTGTGACTTGCGGAGTCCGGGTTTTTTTCCGTGGGGGGCGGGAGGTCAGTCATTTTATAGTACAACTGTGGCGTGTAAACAAGTTAGCCAACAAGCACGTCTCATCTTACTGTACAAAGACCCGAAAATTGAAAAGAGTGAGGCCAACATTGCAGTTTGGTGAAGTTGCTGTGTTGTTGGTTGTCGGGTTTCGGGACACTGGGCTTACAAGGAGCAAAGAGAAGCGCTCTATCAGTCAAGTCACCTGCGCGTCCCGGCGCGGCGACCGGCCAGAAACGGTCGTCTGCTCCGCCAGCTGTTACCCGCAGCGCGAGCGGCAGCGGGGTTAAGTAGCGGGGGGGGACGCGGGTCGTCCTATCAGAGCGCACGCGCGGAGTCCCTGCCCTCCGCAGGATGCGAGCTCCTGTCAGGCGTCCAGAGCGCTTCCCGCTGCAGGATGGCCAGCCCGCAGCGACTTGTTGCTCTCTGTGCGTGGAATCCGTGAGGATTGTTTGCTGATCCGCGGCCGCTCGCCGGATTTTCTAAACGCAGTCCTTTCTTCACCCATTCTCTCTCGTTCCCCGGGAAGCGTTCTTCAATCACGACGAGCAAACTAACCAGCCTTCGCGGTGGGAAAAAAGGTAGCGAACTCCGTATTCGCGTGTGGTTTTCGTGTTTTGAAAATGGCATGGATTGAATTTGTGCACGGACGCTTTCCTGAAATAGCGACCCCGCTTTCTTCTTCTTTTTCTTATGTGTTCTCTGCGCAGCAACGTAACGTTTACGACGTTACCGGATACATGAATTTTGGGGAACTGTTGCCTTGTTAAAGACGCGATTTGTTTTAAGATGGTCATTCGCCAGTAAATTAGTGTTATTAGGTCTTAAATTTCAGTTTCTGTATTCGCTGCGGAGAAGTAAATCACCAGTTGCGGGTTGAAAACGGCGAGGATTTAAGCACTGTGTACTTTTTTTGCTTTGGATAATCGAATGTTTTTAGTTCATTTTGTGCGAATGTGTTCAGCCGCGGTAGTGTACGTAGCCTACTGTATTACATATACGCTGACATACGGAGCGCAGAGTTTCGGTGTGCTGTGGGGATCTCGTCTTTATTTACACTCTTCGGTTTAAACGCCACACGTCCGAGTCGTGATTGTAAGGTGGCAATTATACGACGCTTGTCTTTCAATGTAGTTCTAAGTAGAGTCCACGCGTACTCTTGTTCTGCAGTTATATTCGGTACTAAACCTCGTTGAAACGCGAGAAAAAATGTTTAAATTGGCAAAAAATTAAATGTGTGAGGTTTCGATTTTTTGTGGCGTTTAAAAAAAAAAATATATTTTAACAGGGAAACAAGGGGAGAAAATGATTATAATCTAGAGTCTGACATTTTTAAGGGGAAGTTCCTCTGTGGTTGCATTGAACGGTAGTATGGGGGTGGGTTGAAGCTTGGACTCTGGACCTGTGATTGTGGGGTGTTTGGGGGGGGGGTTCCCTTAGCTGTGTTTTCCTGTGCCCGGGGCATGAATTCGGTTTGGGACAGGGGCCTTTCTCACAGAGGGTCTACAGTGGGGTTATGGGCTGTGTTTGGTAGGGCAGTCTGCACTGAAGCCCCTGTGCTTATTAATGTTAATTACAGGAGTGAAGGTTCAGTCCCAGTCATTGCAGAACCTGATAAAAGCACATTTGCCCCCCCCCCCCACCACCGCCACCATGCGCATGGCTGCCACTGTTTCTTCCCAGCCAACAAAACTCTGTTTGTGTCAGTGGGCTGGGGGAGGGGGGGGATGGGGGGGAGAGGCGCACAGACGCTCCTGAATGTCTCACCTGGCTGTGAAGCGCTCGGCGCCAGAGTGTGGAGCCCCCCCCCCCCCCCACACACCCACCCCCCCCACCCTCGGGAAAAGGCTGACGTTTGCGCTTCGTATTCTTCAGGACACAGAAAATCACTTCAATCTCAGGGTTTTCAAAATGCAGCAGGATTTAAGATTTTTGGAAATTTACTTATTATTATTATTAGGAGTAGTAGTAGTTGTTGTTGTAATAGTATTTTATTTTAAATTCTTTTTACAAAAATGGCTTTCTTTAATGCTTTTTGCACGGTATTTATTGTAAATTGAGTATTATCAATAGGAGTTAAAAAACGAGAATGCTTTGTTTTGTAAAATGCATTATTTAAATATATTTTGATTTGATATAATTACATTGAGCGTTAACATGTTTTCCCCTTACCTTTGAGCCAAAATGGCTGTAATTTCCCTGTTTTCCCCTTACCTTTGAGCCAAAATGGCTGTAATTTCCCTGTTTCCCTTTTACCTTGGAGCCAAAATGGCTGTAATTTCCTCTTTTTCCACTTGCATTTGAGCCAAAATGGCTGTAATTTCCCTGTTTTCCTTTGGTAAATGTCTGCTGCATTTACCCATGCACTGCCCCCCTCCCATACTCTGCTTTTTTTATTTTATTTTTATTTTTATTTTAAATAAAACATTTCCCCCCTCTTTAAATAGAAGTTGCTGGATCATATTTTATGAATGGCAGTCAAATATGAGCATTTCCCTGACCTCTGCAGTGGCTGAGTATTTCTGATATTTCGTGCGCACCAGTGACGTTTAAGGTGGTGTACCGAACAGATCCTTTTTTCGTGACCCCCCCCCCCCCCTCGCATCCTGTTAACCCAATCAGAAAAACACTTGTGCCTTTCATTGGCTTATTTATTCACCCCGGTTTGGGAAGGGGGGGCTCATTTTCACACTGCCCCACCGCAAGCTTTAAAAGGGGGTGCTGTTTGCAGGTTTTTATTTATTTATGCTTAAATGTAAACAGGCCAGTTTCTAAGTAACAGTGGAGAGATGCCGACTGGGAAAATTATTTTTTGGATGTACAGTCACCTTATGTGATGGACAGATAAGGTATTTTACACATTGGTGGTGCTGCCTTTGGATGCAAGATGAATTTAATGTGCTGCCTGCCAAGTTTAATTTTATCAAGACAGAGAAGTGAGCTGTGTTTAAATATGGTTAACCAATATCTCTCTCTCACACACGCTCGCACACACACCTGCACACACACACAGGTCAGTTTTGTCTACCCCCTTCCCCCCTCACTTAAACAGACCAGGTCTGTCGGCTCGCAGGTAACAGGTTTGTGTCACAGAAGATAAATCACGTGGCATGTTAAACATTTAAAAAAAGCATTTTTGCTGATTGATGGGTAGCCGTTGCCTGGGGTTACTGTAGATGACCCAGTTTTGGGTTTGTGTCTCTCAGTATGTTATGAACGGTCCAGGTTAATGGGCCCCAGCGGGGAGTTTAACCGAGCCAGGACCCCCTGCAGTCACCGTGTGCACCAATCATGGTACTGGCTTTGATTGACAGGTCACTCACCCAACCACACCCCCACTCCCCCCCCCCCCACCCCCCAACCATCTGAATCAACGGGTTCACCGAAATCCTGGTGCAGAGTGTGGGGCGTGTCCACTTTGGTGGATGTAAATTGTGTGATTTGATTGGTCGATTGATTGATTGATTGGTTGGGCGGGGTTAAATGGGGTTTGCACGGCTTCAGATTCTCATGCTGCTTCCTGTTTCTGACTCCGCCCCCTAGAGGAGAGGCGTGATCTGAGGCGCTGGCGGGAAGAGGACCATGGCGCATAGCAACGGGAACGGCGACCTTCTCCTCGGCAACGGGGGCGTCCCGGCAGCGGGCGGCATCGCCACGGCGACGGCGGTGGGACCCGAGGCGGACGGCGGCACGCTGCGCGGGAAGGTCAGCCAGAACGGCGGCGTGAAGCACAACGGGCTGCTCCGCCCACACCCCGCCCCCAGCCCCGCCGACACGCCCAAACCGCCCCCCTGCTGCCACCGCTGCCCCTTTCACCCGCCGCTCTGCTGCCACGGCAACCAGCAGGAGTGCCACATCTTCCAGAACCGGTCTCCGGTCCACCCGGCGCCCTGCTGCCTGCAGCAGCACCGCGCCCAGGACCACTTCCAGAACCCGCCCGGCCCACTCAACATGGCCAGCATGAGGTACAGCTCCGCCTACTTTACCCCCAGAGGCAGAGCTCCGCCCACTTTACCCCCAGAGGTAGAGCTCCGCCCACTTTACCCCCAGAGGTAGAGCTCCGCCCACTTTACCCCCAGAGGTAGAGCTCCGCCCACTTTACCCCCAGCGGTAGAGCTCCGCCCACTTTACCCCCAGAGGCAGAGCTCCGCCCACTTTACCCCCAGAGGCAGAGCTCCGCCCACTTTACCCCCAGAGGCAGAGCTCCGCCCACTTTACCCCCAGAGGCAGAGCTCCGCCCACTTTACCCCCAGAGGCAGAGCTCCGCCCACTTTACCCCCAGAGGCAGAGCTCCGCCCACTTTACCCCCAGAGGTAGAGCTCCGCCCACTTTATCCCCAGAGGTAGAACTCCCACTTTACCCCCAAGCTGAGCACACACACAAACACACAAATCTTAAGAAGAGTTCAGAAGGAACCAGTCATTTAAAGTCTGTTTCCGCCTGAGCATATAAGCTTTATACAAATGTTCTCCACTGTATCCTATCTCTCTCTCTCTCTCTCTCTCTCGGTCTCTCTCTCTCCACCTCTCTGCAGTGGGGGGGGGAGATGGGGGGTGGGGGATCTGTAGCTGTTAACGCTGAGAATATCTTTGTCTGCTCTTCTGTCATCTCGAGGTCAAGGCTGTTGTCACAGGGATAACCCAAATCCCCCCTCCGCCCACCCCGTCCCCCACCCCGTCCCCCACCCCTCCCCCCTCCCAAGGTTGCGCGTTGGCGGATATTCACCGGGCCACGCAGTGCCGCGGTACGGCGCTAGCTGAGCCGCACAGACCCTTCCCTCTATGAAAGGCCGCTTTCAGGAACGGTGGAGTGATATGCTCCCCCCCAATGAAAAGGGAGGAAAAGAAGGAAAAGCCTATTCTCCTCTTCTTTTTTGCGTCTCTCATCATCGGTCTGTCTGCCCCCCCCGGGTGGGAGACGGTGTTGACGGGCTGATGGGTCCACAGACACAATACAGACGCTACCGGAGAGCTGTGGTGCCAGAACTTTCCGCAGTCCAGCTAAAATAGCCTTTTAACTTCCACCAGTGGGTTCATCAGTACAGACAGACAGGCTAATAGGCTAACAGGCTAACAGGCTAACAGGCTGACAGGCAGACAGGCAGACAGACAGAGACTTTGGCCTGTCTGTCTGTGTGCTGCTTTGTGCATGATGGTGTTAAACTGCAAAAAACAAAAAGTAGAAATCTTTCCTTTTTCATGCACAAGGTCAGAGGTCATTGTGTCCTATCTGTAACTGCTAAAAATATGTCCAGCACAACTTCCCTGTTTTATGACTTAAGCTATTAATGTAGCGTGAGGGGCTGTACTTTTTGTCTTGCATAAACAAGACCCACACACGCACACACACACATGCACACACACACAAATACACACTCTCACACACACACACACACATGCACACACACACAAATACACACTCTCTCTCACACACGCACACACACACGCACACACACAAACACACGCACGCACAGTTGGGTGAGGGAACATGGTGATAAATTGCACTCTTTTTTTTTTTTTTAACTGCCATTTTTAGTAACAGTTTTTTTTGGTGGTTTTAAGTGCATCATATATAGTTCTTCTTGCTCTGAGACTCAAGCTGGTTCTTATTTCAAACAGGAATTCCTGGTGCTTTTTGGTCACTGGCTGCAGCCCATATTTTACCCTTACGGCAGGAGGGAGGGGGTTAGGGGGTGATGGGGGGTGTTTGGGGAGGGGGGGGGCGTTTGGGGGGGGTAATGACTAGCGCATGCCTGTCGCCCGTTTGCGGTGGGGTGCCCAGCCGGCCGTCTCCCCGTTACGTAAGAGTACCCCGCTGCTGACAGGGCGCCCCGAGAGCTCAGCCTCAAACAGCAGCGTGATTTACCTTCAATTAGGATTCCCCCCCTAACCCCCCGCCTCACACACACACTCTCCCGCCTCACACACAGACACACTCTCCCACCTCACACACACACACTCTCCCACCTCACACACACACACACACTCCCCCCCCTCACACAGACACACTCCCCCGCCTCACACACACACACACTCCCCCGCCTCACACACACACACACTCTCCCCGCCTCACACACACACTCCCCCACCTCACACACAGACACACTCTCCCACCTCACACACACACACTCTCCCCGCCTCACACACACACTCCCCCACCTCACACACACACACTCTCCCCGCCTCACACACACACTCCCCCACCTCACACACAGACACACTCTCCCACCTCACACACACACACTCTCCCCGCCTCACACACACACTCCCCCACCTCACACACAGACACACTCTCCCACCTCACACACACACACTCTCCCCGCCTCACACACACACTCCCCCACCTCACACACAGACACACTCTCCCACCTCACACACGGACACACACTCTCCCGCCTCACACACACACACACTCTCCCGCCTCACACACACACACACTCTCCCGCCTCACACACAGACACACTCTCCCGCCTCACACACACACACACTCTCCCGTGTCCCGTCGAAACGCTCGTGATGTCACTTGCGCGTGCTAAGCTGCGCCCGGCGGTCCCGCTGTGGGGACGGGTCGCTGCGCTCGCTGAGATGGGTAAAATTCACGTCTTCTTCTCTCGTGAATTTCTATCGCAGATGTTTCTCTCTCTCGTGCTTTCTGACTTTTTAACTCCGCTGTTCAGTATACAGATCCATCTTCTTCTGTGACGACAGATTTGAATCACAGATGCAGTGAAAGTTTGTTTTATTGATTTATTTTTTTTATGGACACATCCGGCCCAGTTGCAATTTTTATTGCCAAAAAAATGAAGACAAGCTTCTCTCCCTCCCTATCTCCCCCCTTTCTCTCTCTCTCTCTCTCCCTCCCTATCTCCCCCCTTTCTCTCTCTCTCTCCCTTTCTCTTCCCCTGTCTCTATCTCTCTCTCTCTCCCTCCCTCCCTTTCTCCCCCCTTTCTCTCTCCCTCCCTCTCTCCCTATCTCCCCCCTTTCTCTCTCTCTCGCTCCCTCCCTCCCTATCTCCCCCTTTCTCTCTCTCTCTCTCTTTCTCTTCCCCTGTCTCTATCTCTCTATCTCTCTCTCTCTCTCCCTCCCTCCCTATCTCCCCCCTTTCTCTCTCTCTCTCTCTCTCTCTCTCTTCCCCTGTCTCTATCTCTCTATCTCTCTCTCTCTCCCTCCCTCCCTCCCTATCTCCCCCCTTTCTCCCTCTCTCTCTCCTTCTCTTCCCCTGTCTCTCTCTCTCTCTCCCTCCCAGGAGCAGGGTTTATGAGCTGGGGCGCTCGGTGGACAGTGCGGTTCCCGTGTGCAGGTCAGACTGGGGATTGGCTGTTTGCTGTGTGTTTACCTGGCTGGGCACACCTGAGTAAAGTTTGGCTGGGAGTCGTGTCTCTGACGCGGTGTTGGGATTTTCCAGAGCTGCGTTTCCTCCTTTAGAACCCTCGTCATCGGCCCCCGCTTTTAACGCCTTCCTCCCTCTCACCAGCTCTGTAGTTTCAGCCAATCACACGACTCACCGGTTTGAGTTTACTCACCGTTACGAGCACTTCTGTCCTAACAGTGAACCTTTTTAGAAATAATACTTTTTTTGGTTTAATCATTATTTGATCTTTTTTTTAGTGCATTTACTGCTGCGGACAGTGTGTCTTACTGCTGAGTGATTTACCTGCTTTCATTTATATGGAAAAAGTGAAATTGCTCGTCCTTGAAAAGCCAGGACTGCTTCTTTGGGAGGAGGGGTGGTGTAGATTTCAGTGGATCTTTTCATGGAGTGGAGTTGTGTGGGAAGTACATTATGGTTCTTAACATCTGAACGAGGAGGGATATCTTTCACAGAGTTTCCTTCCTGAATGAAAAGGGAGGAGTTCTCTCACAGCCTTTTCTGAATGCAGAGAGATGGTCTTTCACAGTGTGAGAGATTCATTATGGTATTTAATGACTGAATGAGGAGGGAGATGGTCTTTCACAGTGTGAGAGATTCATTATGGTTTTTTATCGACTGAGCGAGGAGAGGGGAGATGGTCTTTCACAGTGTTTTGCAGTCCTGAGGACGAGCTGGTGTGCTTTGGGGGGAGGGGCGGGGTGGGGTGGGGTGAGGTGGGGTGAGGGGGAGCGGGGGCGGGGGTGAAATCCCATAATTGCGGAGAATGTGCCTGCAGCATTCTAACCCAAACCTGTGCTGGGCTGGGGTGGGGGGGGGGGGGGGGGCACTGTGACCTGCAGTGGCTGAAAGCTCCTCTAAGAGACAGCTGACACGGAGAAATCAGCCGTGGCGTCAGGCCTTCCTCCTCCTCCTCTTCCTCGGGGGCGTGCTCGCTCAGGAAGGCTGGAGCCAGTCTCCGGGCCGCTGGCCGCGTGCCTAACAGCACCGAACGCTGCTTCCAAAAAATTGTGAAAAAAAAAAAGATAAATAAAAAACTTATGCTATCAGACATGTGCGTTTGATTCGTTGCACAAGGGTTTATGTCCTGTCGCTGGTTTCCATAGCACCCCAGAAAAGTAATAAAAACACTCCCAACCCGTCCCATATATTAACCTGTGCGTATGGATGTATGGGTTCCAGCTGGTGAATCTGAATATGACGAGCGTGTTTTATAAGCAGGAGGATATTTCAGCACCGTAAGAGTGTGTGTGTGTGTGTGTGCGCGTGCGTGCGTGCGTGTGTGTGTGTGTGCATGTGTGCGTGAGTGAATGTGTGTGTGCGTGCGTGCGTGTGTGTGTGCATGTGTGCGTGAGTGAGTGTGTGTGTGTGTGTGTGTGTGTGTGTGTGTTTTTCCCTTTAATTCAGTATAAACTGAAGAGATCTTACCCTCCTGAAACTCAATGGTTAAGTAAGCTGACGTTCTCTTTCTCAAAATAAAAAAAAAAAGCAGGCCGAGTTTCCTCTGCTGGAACAAAGGGTTTCTTTTGAAATGTTTTAACAAATACAGAACAGGGTTTCCTGAAAGGCAACAGGTCTGGACCGGCACGGTCTGTCTGAAAGTGATCTTTACGCTATCAGTTTCACCTGCCCGTCAATCCATTACAATCCCTGCCACACCATCCACCGTAAACAAGCCGGTCTGTCTGAGAGCGCTGGGTTAAAGCTGCAGTCTGCAGACACTGTGCTGGGTTAAAGCTGCAGTCTGCAGACACTGTGTTGGGTTAAAGCTGCTGTGTGCAGACACTGTGTTGGGTTAATGCTCTTGTGTATGGCCTGTGTTGGGTTAATGCTGTTGTGTATGGCCTCTGTTGGGTTAATGCTCTTGTGTATGGCCTCTGTTGGGTTAATGCTCTTGTGTATGGCCTGTGTTGGGTTAATGCTCTTGTGTATGGCCTGTGTTGGGTTAATGCTCTTGTGTATGGCCTGTGTTGGGTTAATGCTCTTGTGTATGGCCTCTGTTGGGTTAATGCTGTTGTATATGGCCTGTGTTGGGTTAATGCTCTTGTGTATGGCCTCTGTTGGGTTAATGCTGTTGTGTATGGCCTCTGTTGGGTTAAAGCTGTTGTATATGGCCTGTGTTGGGTTAATGCTCTTGTGTATGGCCTGTGTTGGGTTAATGCTCTTGTGTATGGCCTGTGTTGGGTTAATGCTCTTGTGTATGGCCTGTGTTGGGTTAATGCTGTTGTGTATGGCCTCTGTTGGGTTAAAGCTGTTGTATATGGCCTGTGTTGGGTTAAAGTTAGTGCGCTGTTTGGCGCTATGCTGATAACTGGCGGCTCATCCTCCCGGCCCTGATTTATATGGCGGGATTAGCAGTGCTTCTGGGAAATGGGCTCAGTGAATTCCTCCTTATAATCACCCAATGCAGAAAAGCACTGCACTTATAAGGCGTTCGGGCTGGAGAAGGCGCTGGGTTGCAGTGTGGAATCCCTACCGGGCTGTACTGGGACCAGGCTGTACGCAGGAGCAGGCTGTACTGGGACCAGGCTGTACGCAGGAGCAGGCTGTACGGGGACCGGGCGGGCTGTTTGGGGACCGAGCTGTAGGGGGACCGGGCCGTACGGGGACTGGGCTGTACGGGGACCGGGCTGTACGGGGACCGGGCTGTACGCAGGAGCAGGCTGTACGGGGACCGGGCGGGCTGTTTGGGGACCGAGCTGTAGGGGGACCGGGCCGTACGGGGACTGGGCTGTACGGGGACCGGGCTGTACGCAGGAGCAGGCTGTACGGGGACCGGGCTGTACGCAGGAGCAGGCTGTACGGGGACCGGGCTGTACGGGGACCGGGCGGGCTGTTTGGGGACCGGGCTGTATGGGGACCGGGCTGTTTGGGGACCGGGCTGTACGGGGACCAGGCTGTACAGGGACCGGGCTGTAGGGGGACCGGGCTGTTTGGGGACCGGGCTGTACGGGGACCAGGCTGTACAGGGACCGGGCTGTAGGGGGACCGGGCTGTAGGGGGAGCAGGCTGTACGGGGACCGGGCTGTACGGGGACCAGGCCGTACGGGGACCGGGCTGTACGCAGGAGCAGCTGAAAGCTGTTGGTTCCGCAGTCGGAGACCCCCCCCCCCCCCCCCGTCTGGCTCTTTTAACCCCCCTGACTTTCGCACATGTCAGCTCCTGTAATGAAGCCATCACATCCTCTCACTGCAGACATCCTATCTCTGAGCTGGAGGGTCATTCTTGGAAAAAAAACACGCAGTCAGGACAGAACGTGGTGTTATGGATTTAGCAGCTTTCTTCACGCTCCTAGTGCATCATGGGGCCTTTAGGCCCAGACCAGGATGGGGTCGGTGTTCGCCCTTGTCTGATGTCATCGGTTAGGCTCAGTCGCAGTATAATAACTGAGAACACGGGAGCTGTGGGGGTCGTGGGGGTCGTGGGGATTTATGGGGGCGGATTCTGTGCTGTAACGGCCTGACGATTTTCACGCCTGTAAATCAGCCCGAATGTGGCTTCCTGAGCGCGGCGAACATGAGGGCCGCGGCAGAGCCCCTCCCCCTCTCCAAGCCCCTCCCCCCACTGCAGCAGAGCCCCTCCCCCTCTCCAAGCCCCTCCCCCTCACTGCACCGGAGCCCCTCCCCCTCTCCAAGCCCCTCCCCCTCACCGCGCCGCAGGGCTTCAGTGGGCGTAATGTGGAAGCTGATGAAGCACAGCAGGAGCGTAGGCGGGGTGTGAAGCCATGTGGGCGTGGCCCTGTTACCTGGAGTTCAGACTGCGCCCAACATTGCTCCCCGCACGCGCTCAGTCGGCTCGAGAGTCGCCCGGAGGCGGGGGCGCTTCAGTCGGCCGGGGCAGTTTAAGTTCCAAACTCCAATGTTTTCATCTCACATCTCACAAACTCACCAGCCGCCTGGTTGTTTTGGGGTTTTTAATGAAAAGAAGCAGCTTAAAATTTGTGCAACTTTGCGATGAATTTCTGTGTCTAGAAGAACTTCCCCAGTGGATTCTGTCCGCTCTCATTGGTGGAGGCTGGGTTGTAGCAGACACCTGATAGGTGGACTGCGGTCCTGAGCACCGGGCTCGGGGGAAATGAGTTATCCCTGTTTATTTTACCTGGGACTTTAGAATTCCACGGGTGCCCTCTAACGGGTTTGAAGCGCTCCGTCTCAGTTTTAGGGTACGGTTAAGCCGGGAGGGGGGAGCGGGGGGGGCGCGGGGGGGGTGTAATGGAGATGTCTCGCAGACAGCGTGTAACTCGGCTGCGGTGTTGAAATCCGGCCTGCATGTCTGAAATTTCGGCATGTCCATATTTCATGCGCAGGAATGCTGGGATGGCAGCCGTGACTCTGAGAGCGGGAGCATCTGCGGATGTGTCCCCCACTGAGCGCGCTCACACCCACAGCCCCACTGAGCGCGCTCACACCCACAGCCCCACTGAGCGCGCTCACACACACAGCCCCACTGAGCGCGCTCACACCCACAGCCCCACTGAGCGCGCTCACACCCACAGCCCCACTGAGCGCGCTCACACACACAGCCCCACTGAGCGCGCTCACACCCACAGCCCCACTGAGCGCGCTCACACCCACAGCCCCACTGAGCGCGCTCACACCCACAGCCCCACTGAGCGCGCTCACACACACAGCCCCACTGAGCGCGCTCACACCCACAGCCCCACTGAGCGCGCTCACACCCACAGCCCCACTGAGCGCGCTCACACCCACAGCCCCACTGAGCGCGCTCACGCCCACAGCCCCACTGAGCGCGCTCACGCCCACAGCCCCACTGAGCGCGCTCACGCCCACAGCCCCACTGAGCGCGCTCACGCCCACAGCCCCACTGAGCGCGCTCACACCCACAGCCCCACTGAGCGCGCTCACACCCACAGCCCCACTGAGCGCGCTCACACCCACAGCCCCACTGAGCGCGCTCACACCCACAGCGCCACTGAGCGCGCTCACACCCACAGCGCCACTGAGCGCGCTCACACCCACAGCCCCACTGAGCGCGCTCACGCCCACAGCCCCACTGAGCGCGCTCACGCCCACAGCCCCACTGAGCGCGCTCACGCCCACAGCCCCACTGAGCGCGCTCACGCCCACAGCCCCACTGAGTGCGCTCACGCCCACAACCCCACTGAGCGCGCTCACGCCCACAGCCCCACTGAGCGCGCTCACGCCCACAGCCCCACTGAGCGCGCTCACACACACAGCCCCACTGAGCGCGCTCACGCCCACAGCCCCACTGAGCGCGCTCACGCCCACAGCCCCACTGAGCGCGCTCACGCCCACAGCCCCACTGAGCGCGCTCACGCCCACAACCCCACTGAGCGCGCTCACGCCCACAGCCCCACTGAGCGCGCTCACGCCCACAGCGCCACTGAGCGCGCTCACACCCACAGCCCCACTGAGCGCGCTCACGCCCACAGCGCCACTGAGCGCGCTCACACCCACAGCCCCACTGAGCGCGCTCACACATTATAATATTTATTATAAAGAGAGCATTTTTCTCTGACTCTTAAAATGAGTTCTTGCTGTAGTTTGGCTCGTGTTTCCTCAGCTTTCATAGCATTGTCGTTTTATTCACTGGAACAAATTTTATAAGCCTGTGTGAACAGAAAAGAAAACCTTCCAGGAATTTCTTTTTTAAGGTTGAGGCTGAACTGCATTGCGCTTAGATTGAATCACCTTCGGAAGCTGCCTGTGCCTAATGCGCGGTGTGTTTCTCACTGATAATAAATATGTTATAAAGGCATTCACTTAAGTGATGGATCGACACAAGCTGCTTATTAAGGACTTTTCATGGATAAATGCATCAGATGAAGTGTCCCTTAGTTGCTGGCCTTACTCAGGAGGAGGTGAGTGTCTGTAGGAGGAGACAAGTGGTGATCCGGAATGACACTGAAGGTAGAAGCTGAAAAAGGTGTAGGAGGACGAGGAGGTGGAGGAGGAAGAGAAGGAGTTGGAGGGAGAGGAGGAGGTGGAAGAGGAGGTGCAGTGCTGAATCCCTGGAGAGGCTGCAGGAGTGCTGGAGGCCTCTCCTCATGCTGAATGTGTTCACTCCTGCTTTTCTCAGCGTTCCTGTTCCAACAAATCCCTCTCTTCCCCTGCGTGCTCTGCTTCTTCTGGTGGTTGTTTTTGAAAGGGGGGTGTCCCTCTGAAGCTTTAATCACGTTTAATGAGGTGACAGTAATTGGGCTAGCCCCGAGCCCCGTCCTGAGCGTCCGCCCCCCCCTCGCCCCCCAGGCCGCGACCTTTGACCCCGTGCAGTGCGTAACTCGCGGCGCTTCCGGCCTGCAGAGCTGCCGTGTGCTTTATTCATTAACCCGCTGATCTGTAAACAGCCCTCTGCACAAACACAATAACATTTCGGCCAAAGTTATTTTAGCTTTTCTGGGGTTTCCCCCCCTCCCCCCCCCCTCCTGTGCTGGGTTGTGATTGGCTGGTGGTCTGTGTTCAGGGTGCTCCTGGGTTTCTCCGACTCAAAGCTCACTCTGCCATTATCCAGCCCTTTTTTTACAGGGTGATCAAACCCAGATGGCCCCCTTTTTACCCTTTTTCAGGCACTAAATGATAGGAGGGTTTCCCATTTTGCAGGGCTGTTCAGTGCTGTAGTGTGTGTGTGTGTGCGCGCGCGCGCGCGCGTGTGCATGTGTGCGTGTGTGTGGAGAGATGTCACATATTACATATAAGCACTGCACAAAAAGAGAATTGGCCGTGTATCTTCCTGTCAGGAGCACGAAGGTGTAGGAGTGCTCGGTCTTTAGGGACCGTATGGCCATGGGTGTCTGTGTGGATAAGAGATCTGGAAGTGTCAGTAAACGCAGGGCTGACCTTGCAGGATCAGAATGAAGCTCCTGGTCGGTGTGTGGGTCTGGGTTCTGAGCGGTGGTCCTGGTCGGTGTGTGGGTCTGGGTTCTGAGCGGTGGTCCTGGTCAGTGTGTGGGTCTGGGTTCTGAGCGGTGGTCCTGGTGGGTGTGTGGGTCTGGGTTCTGAGCGGTGGTCCTGGTCGGTGTGTGGGTCTGGGTTCTGAGCGGTGGTCCTGGTCGGTGTGTGGGTCTGGGTTCTGAGCGGTGGTCCTGGTCGGTGTGTGGGTCTGGGTTCTGAGCGGTGGTCCTGGTCGGTGTGTGGGTCTGGGTTCTGAGCGGTGGTCCTGGTCGGTGTGTGGGTCTGGGTTCTGAGCGGTGGTCCTGGTCGGTGTGTGGGTCTGGGTTCTGAGCGGTGGTCCTGGTCGGGTCCGGTTGTGTGGATGGTTGTCTGTAGCGCTTCGCGGCCGGACGAGAAGTCGCCCGTTGGTGAAACATTCCGACCGGCGGCTTTTCCGCACCATGGCAACCGCTAATTACGGCATTCCAGGGATTCTCTCCCCGCCGCGGTGGGGGGGGACGCGCCACCTCTGGCCTCTGGGCTGCCGGGCGGGGGGGGGGACGCGCCACCTCTGGCCTCTGGGCTGCCAGGCGGGGGGGGGACATGCCGCCTCTGGCCTCTGGGCTGCCAGGCGGGGGGGGGACACGCCGCCTCTGGCCTCTGGGCTGCCGGGCGGGGGGGGACACGCCGCCTCTGGCCTCTGGGCTGCCGGGCGGGGGGGGGACACGCCGCCTCTGGCCTCTGGGCTGCCGGGCGGGGGGGGACACGCCGCCTCTGGCCTCTGGGCTGCCGGGCGGGGGGGGACACGCCGCCTCTGGCCTCTGGGCTGCCGGGCGTCGGCTCCAGGCCGCCGCGTCCGTTTGAAGCGCCTCCGCGCGCGGCTCTGGGCCGCGGGTCCCCGGTCCCGGGCCGTCCCAGACCGTGGAGGGGGGTCCATCTCCAGCTGCTCCCTCTCTCTCTTCCTCTCGTTTGTTTGTTTGTTGGTTTTTCATTCTCCTGTCCCGGAGGTGGACTCCATACCAGAGTGAACTGCACATTCTTACAATGGTTGTCAATCCAGTTAACCAAAAATTTGTTTTATGAATTTATGTGGAAGAACTGGGTAAATTAATAACTTTTGATTGTATGTTTTTTATAAGTATGTTTGATTGGAGAAATGGGGAGGGGAAAAGTCATTGGGAAAGTCCTGGGATTGTACGAACACTGTAAACCTGATGTTTTTCCATGGCAGAGTTTTGGACCCACTTTGCAGTGAGATGAGGGTGTGGCCTAATGTTAGCGGTAATGTCGGAGGCTGGAACGTTAGCGGTAATGTCGGAGGCTGAAACGTTAGCGGTAATGTCGGAGGCTGAAACGTTAGCGGTAATGTCGGAGGCTGGAACGTTAGCGGTAATGTCGAAGGCTCAAGCGTTAGCGGTAATGTCTGAAGCTGAAACGTTAGCGGTAATGTCGGAGGCTGAAACGTTAGCGGTAATGTTGGAGCCTCAAGCGTTAGCGGTAATGTCGGAGGCTGAAACGTTAGCGGTAATGTCGGAGGCTGAAGCGTTAGCGGTAATGTTTGAAGCTGAAACGTTAGCGGTAATGTCTGAGGCTGAAACGTTAGCGGTAATGTCTGAGGCTGAAACGTTAGCGGTAATGTCTGAAGCTGAAACGTTAGCGGTAATGTTGGAGGCTTACCGATTGGCCTGGAATGCACATGTGTTCAGAGTCTATAAATCTCCTCTTAGGTACAGCTTTGCTCTTCCAGGAGAAAAAAAAACCTCATACCTGTGATGGTTTAATAGGGCCTAAAAACTGAGGACCCCAGAAAGCAGCCCCCCCCCCCCTCCCTTTTTTCCGGCCTGTCGCTGCTCTTTGACCTCGCCGCTACAGACGCGGCCTCTCGCCGAACTTAGCGCCATCGAACCCGCAACCGGAGCTCTTTCACGGGAGAGGAAGTTAATAAAGTTCTGATTTATGCAACTGTCACTTCAGCGTTCCTGATTTAAAGAGAGAGATAGGGGTTTCAGCGACGCTGAATTGTGTGATATATTTAACGGAGAGCCATTTCCTGGGCTTACCGTACGAGTCTTCTGTTTGACGCATTAAGGGTTTGTGGAGAGGTCCACTGATGCATTATGGGTTTGTGGAGAGGGCTACTGATGCATTATGGGATTGTGGAGAGGGCTACGTGCGCATGGGTGTAGTTTTTCTGTGTGATTCTTTCTGATAATTCTGTTCTTTATGGAAGCTTTTGCTTTTGATTCACATTTTGATATTGTTTCCTAAATTTTGAACCCAATTTTTTTTTTTCTTTTTCAGCTCAAGACCATTTAGATTCCCCAAAAGGTAATACCTACTGAAATCCTCTTTCTGTCCTTCTCTCCCGCTTTCTCTCCCTCCTCCTCTCTCCCTCTTTTGCTCTCTCCACCTCTGTTCCTCTTTCTGTCCCTCCTCCTCTCTCCCTCTTTCTCTCTCTCCACCTCTCTCTCTCCACCTCTCTCCTTCAGTCTCTGTCTCCCACTCTGTAACTGAATAGAACTGAACGTACGTAATGCTGGTGTGTGTTAGAGGGGCATTAAATGCAGTGAGCTGTGTGCTGTCTGTCTGGCTCTCATTAACAGAAGCTCCTGTCACTCAAAATGTGGCAAGTGAACGGCATTAAGAAAGGACTGGCTTTATACGAACACACACACACACTCACACACACACACACACACACACACACACACACACACTCGCACACACACACACACACACACACACACGTACACACACACACACACACACACACACACACACTCGCACACACACACACACACACTCGCACACACACACACACACACTCGTACACACACACACACACACACTCGTACACACACATACACACACACACACACACACTCGCACACACACACACACACACACACACACACACTCGTACACACACACACACACACACACACACACTCGCACACACACACACACACACACACACACACACACTCGCACACACACACACACACACACTATGTGTGCGGTAAGGGGCCGTTGTGCAGTAAGGTTGAGTTTCAGAATTTAGTGAAATTCTGTCATCTCATTAAGGTGGGGGAGGGGGTGTCTGGATTTTGTATGTGTCAGTTTTCCCCAAAAGACTTGCAGTCCTGCACAGCGTTTCATCAAGTATTTTTCCTACCGTAACGTGACCCCCCCCCCATCACTGACCCCCCTCCACTGAAGTCTGATACGCATACGCAGATGGGATTCTAGTGTCTCACACAAAGAGCTACGACTCTTTTGGGTTCACTTGTGTCCCAGTGACAGTGTGTGTGTCTCCAGGTCTGTAGTTTTACTGTGTGTTTTTACTGACAGGAAGTGTTTAGTGTGTTTTTACTGACAGGAAGTGTTGAGTGTGTTTTTACTGACAGGAAGTGTTGAGTGTGTGGCTTTACTCACAGGAAGTGTTTAGCGGGTGTCTTTACTCACAGGAAGTGTGTTCCTGTGTTTCTATGGCAGCCACTGCACGCTGTTTCAAACCTGTGATTCTGACAGCACCCCCATGTCCCCCCAGTTATGCTGCGCTGATAGCTGATTGGCCGGTGGTGGTACTGGGCGTGTGCACTGTCCTCATAGGAGTCTGTGCCTTGGTGGGGGTCCTGGTTCCGGAGCTCCCAGACTTCTCTGACCCCCTGCTGGTGAGTAACAGTACTGTGCGTTGGTGGAGCCACCATCTATAAGACTGCTGTTTTGTCATTGGTTGTTTTTTGTTTCCAAATGATCCGTGGGCAGATAGATTTGTTGTTTTTTGGATGAAGTTCCCCTGTAAGCAGCAATCATACAACAACAGCTCCCTCATTCTAATGGGCCAACTGACCAATCACACAAGAGCTCCCTCATTCTAATGGGCCAACTGACCAATCACACAAGAGCTCCCTCATTCTAATGGGCCAACTGACCAATCACACAACAGCTCCCTCATTCTAATGGGCCAACTGGCCAATCACACAACAGCTCCCTCATTCTAATGGGCCAATTGACCAATCACTCAACTGCTCCCTCATTCTAAAGGGCCAAGTGACCAATCTCATAATAGCTCCCTCATTCTGAAGGGCCAACTGGCCAATCACACAACAGCTCCCTGATTCTAAAGGGCCAACTGGCCAATCACACAACAGCTCCCTCATTCTAAAGGCCCAGCTGGCCTATCACAGCCCTTGCAGTGGAGGTGGAAAATTAGTTTTTCAAGCTGCTTGCTGCGTATTTCTGGCTCAGAATGGATCACAGATGCAACAGATTATTTATAGATTAACGCTTCACAGATGTGGCTTGTGTGTGTGTGCATGTTCGTGTGTGGTTGCTTGCGTGTGTGTGTACATGTTTGTGTGTCTCTGTTTGCTCGTGCATGTGTTTGTGTGTGTGTGTACTGCAAATTCCTACAGCTGATTTTCCCTTAACTGGGATCATGGGTGTATTTTTAGTCATTGTATTGTGCAGTAGTATTAATAATTTGTAGATGGTATCAGTGCTATTCTAGACAATTAAATAATGAGCGTAATTCTGTCGCGCAGGGGTTTGAGCCACGCGGCACAGCCATTGGTCAGCGCCTGGTCACATGGAACAACATGGTGAAGAACACCGGCTACAAAGCCACCCTGGCCAACTACCCCTTCAAATACGCCGACGAACAGGCCAAGAGGTGACCACTTCCTGTTTCCTGCTGGCGTCGCGTTCATATTTCAGCCGTTAATCAGACGCTCTCATGCAGAGATAATCACACAGGTCGCGTTCCTCACACACAGTCCGTGTGCGCCGCTGAATGTTCACTGGAGCAGTTAAAGAGAGCATCTCGCTCACGGGTGCGATGGCAGTGCCCCGGCTGGGAGTAGAACTCGCAGCCTCTGAGCTCCCTAACCGCTGTGCCACAGTGCAGAACGGATCAGGCGGGGGCGGGGCAGGGTGGGGGCTCGCTCATGTCCTCCACTGTCCCTCGCAGACCCCTTTGATTAAAGGGAATTCCAGCCCCCGTTGGGGGGGTTGTGTGTGTGTGGGGGGGTGGGGGGGTGCTGTCGAACCCGGGGCCCTCAGCCAAGACCTGCATCCTGTCTGAAACACACTGCATTACTCATGCATGCAGTCGCCCATCTGGACCTAAACGCACAGACGCTCTTTTTCTTTTTCAAAAAATTATTTAATTTATCACAGCCAATCTGGAGCTGCAAATGACTTCCTGTTTCAGATCAGTGCTATTCCTGTGTGGCAGATACCCATCCACATGATATGCGTTAGCCCATCCAGACGCAATGTAACTCTGCAAAATACTTTAATTTATTATACATTTTTTAAATTTTTATTTATTTGTCTGTTGTAGTGGATCAAGAGTTGAAATGAGACAATGAAAATATGGTGCTGACGAAATGATCATCTTACCCTAACCGGGTTTTTGGATGTGACCTTTTATGTCTGCTGTGATTCATGCTTCTGTTGTCTGTCTGAAAACTGAAGTAGTTTTTGTTTGCGTTTGTTTGCGTTTGTTTGCGTTTGTTTGCGTTTGTTTGCGTTTGTTTGCGTTTGTTTGCATTTGTTTGCGTGTTGGTAGTCACCAGGAGGACCGGTGGCTGGAGGAGCACTTGGACAGAGACAAGCGGCAGGTGGAGTGGGACTTCAGCAAAGACAGCTTCTTCTGCGACGTTCCCGGTGTGGACATGCTTTTCGCTTCCTGTTCAAAACTTCTGCAACTCTCACAAAAATATGAAACTTTTCTACGCATGCCACAAAGCTACAGATCACCTAGACTGACCAGTAAATTGGCGGTTTTGTGCGAGTGTTTGTAAATTGGCAGTTTGGTGTGAGTGTTTGTAAGTTGGCAGTTTGGTGTGAGTGTTTGTAAATTGGCAGTTTGGTGTGAGTGTTTGCTGGAAGGCGTTAAGCTCGGCCCTTGTCTCTCCAAGCAGGGGACCGCTACTCCAGACTGGTGTTCAGCTCTGCGGAGGGGAAGAACCTGTGGAATGTACAAGCAATCAAATCCATGTGCAGTTTGGACAACACGCGGGTAGGTGGCGCTCTCACATCTCACACATGTCTGTGTGAGCTGGACTTGCACACTGCAGCATGAACATAAGGAACGGGCGGCTGCAGTGAGCGGTGTAGTTTGAGCATGACTGAGCGTTCCAAACTGGGGCCTAAAAGGAGGGTAAAGTCTAAATGAGGAGCCCCTCCTGATGTGTGTAACTGTTGGTCTGTCCTCCCCCCCCCCCCGCCCCCCCCGCAGGTCCGGTCGCACCCGCAGTACTGGAAGCTGTGCCAGCGGACCTCCGATGCCTCCTGCTGCCCCAGCTGGACGCTGGGCAACTACATCGCCGTCCTCAACAACAAGTCGTCGTGCCAGAAGATCACGGAGCGCGACGCGTCCCACACGCTGAAGGTGCTGCGCTCCTGCGCCAAGTTCTACCACAACGGCACGCTGGGGCCCGACTGCTGGGACACGGCCGCCCGCCGCAAGGACCAGCTCAAGTGCGCCAACGTGCCGCGCAAGTGCACCAAGTACAACGCCGTCTACCAGATCCTCCACTTCCTGGTGGACAAGGACTTCCTGGGGCCCAAGGCGGGGGACCCGCAGGCCCCGTCGCTGAGGTACAGCATGCTCTTCTCCCCCACGGAGAAGGGCGAGACCATGATGGACATCTACCTGGACAACTTCGAGAACTGGAACGCCTCGGACGGCGTGACCGCGGTGACGGGAATCGAGTTTGGGATCAAGCACAACCTGTTCCAGGACTACCTGCTGACGGACACGGTGTACCCGGCCATCGCCATCGTCATCGTCCTGGCGGTCATGTGCGTGTACACCCGCTCCGTCTTCATCACCCTCATGACCATGTTCGCCATCATCAGCTCGCTGATCGTGTCCTACTTCCTGTACCGCGTCGTCTTCAACTTCCAGTTCTTCCCCTTCATGAACCTGACGGCGCTCATCATCCTGGTCGGGATCGGCGCGGACGACGCCTTCGTCCTCTGCGACGTCTGGAACTACACCAAGTTCGACCGGCCCGACGCCGAGCTGTCGCGGACGGTGGGCGTGACCCTGCAGCACGCCGCCCTCTCCATGTTTGTCACCAGCTTCACCACCGCCGCCGCCTTCTACGCCAACTACGTCAGCAACATCACCGCCATCCGCTGCTTCGGGGTCTACGCCGGCACCGCCATCCTGGTCAACTACATCCTGATGGTCACCTGGCTGCCGGCGGTGGTGGTCCTGCACGAGCGCTACCTGCTCAACCTCTTCACCTGCTTCCAAACGCCGCCGCACAGTAGCCGGGCCTACAGCACCAAAAGCTTCTGGAACTTTCTCTGCCAGAAGGTGGACAAGTGCCTCTTCACCGCCTCCGAGGTCTCCCGGATCTTCTTCGAGAAGGTCTTGCCCTGCGTGGTGATCAGGTTCCGCTACGTCTGGCTCTTCTGGTTCCTGGCCTTCACGGTGGGCGGGGCCTACGTGGTCTGCATCGACCCCAAGATGAAGCTGCCCTCGCTGGAGCTGTCCGAGTTCCAGGTGTTCCGCTCCTCCCACCCCTTCGAGCGCTACGACGCCGAGTTCAAGAAGCTCTTCATGTTCGAGCGCGTCCACAATGGCGAGGAGCTCCACATGCCCATCACCATAATCTGGGGCGTCACCCCCGTGGACAGCGGGGACCCCCTCAACCCCAAAAACAAGGGCAAGCTCACGCTGGACGCCACCTTCAACGTGGCCACCCCGGCCTCCCAGACCTGGATCCTCAACTTCTGCCAGAAGCTGCGGAACCAGAGCTTTGTGCACCAGTCGGACGAGCAGGACTTCACCAGCTGCTTCATGGAGACCTTCAAGCAGTGGATGGAGAACCAGGACTGCGAGGAGGCGCTCGTCTACCCCTGCTGCAGCCAGTCCGTCTTCCCCTACAAGCAGGACGTCTTCGAGCTCTGCATCAAGAGGGCCATCATGGAGCTGGACCGCAGCACCATCTACCACCTGGACAGCAAGACGCCCGGCCCCAGGTTCGACATCAACGACACCATCCGGGCGGTGGTGCTGGAGTTCCAGAGCACCTACCTGTTCACGCTGGCCTACGAGCGGATGCACCAGTTCTACCGGGAGGTGGACGTGTGGATCCAGGAGGAGCTGAAGTCCGCGCCCCCGGGGTTGAGCTACGGCTGGTTCGTCAGCAACCTGGAGTTCTACGACCTGCAGGACAGCCTGTCGGACGGCACGCTGGTCGCCATGGCGCTGTCGGTGGCGGTGGCGTTCAGCGTGATGCTCCTGACCACCTGGAACGTGGTGATCAGCCTGTACGCCATCGTGTCCATCGCCGGGACCATCTTCGTGACGGTGGGGTCGCTGGTGCTGCTGGGCTGGGAGCTGAACGTCCTGGAGTCGGTCACCATCTCGGTGGCGGTGGGGCTGTCGGTGGACTTCGCCGTGCACTACGGCGTGGCCTACCGCCTGGCCCCCGAGCCCGACCGCGAGGGGAAGGTGGTCTTCTCCCTGAGCCGGATGGGCTCGGCCATCGCCATGGCGGCGCTCACCACCTTCGTGGCGGGGGCGATGATGATGCCGTCCACCGTGCTGGCGTACACCCAGCTGGGCACCTTCATGATGCTGATCATGTGCGTGAGCTGGGCCTTCGCCACCTTCTTCTTCCAGTGCATGTGCCGCTGCCTGGGGCCGCAGGGCACCTGCGGGCAGATCCCGCTGCCCAAGGGGCTGCGCTGCCACGCCCTCTCGCCCGACGGCCCCGCCCCCTCGCTGCCCGCCGCCGGGAAGCTGTGCCGCGGCGAGGTGGAGCACGAGCACTACGAGCTGGAGCCGCTGGCGTCCGCCACAGACGCCGGGCGCGCGGACGGGTCCGCCGGCGACGAGGCGCAGGTGTGCCCCCGGCTCTACAGCGGGACCCCCGAAAACGGGCTGCCTGCCCTGTCTGAGCCGGTGCGCCCCTGCCAGTACTCCTGTGGGGACCCCCAGCCGGTCAGGGGCGCGCCGTGGACGCCCCACTCGTGCTCTCGGATCGGGGACATCCCCCCGCCCTGCCCCGGCTCGTGTGCGCCCCCCGGTGGCCTCCCCCTGCAGGGGCGAGCCTTGCTCTCCGCCCTGGAGTGCCACGCCCACTACCTCCACCACGCCCCCGCGCACCACCTGCCCCGGCAGCACCACCCCCACTGCCCCTCGGGCTTCGGGCAGAGACCCGCCCCCCAGGCCTGCCACCTCAGGAACTACTGCGTGCACATGGTGCAGCTGCAGCAGTCTCCCGACCACCAGGGGGCGCCGGACTCCACCGGCCCTGCCGCCGAAGAGCCCCAGAGGTCGGGCAGGCCTCAGTGCTCGGGCGCTAATGGCGCCGTTAGCCCCGCCCCGGCGGCAAAGACTCTCACGGCGGGGGGGTGCGCGGGAAACCATGTGACGCAGGCCGGCGGCGACCGACCGCCAGAGCCGGCCGATTCCCGCCAGGAGGGGGCGGGGCCCCGCGAACGGCCGGCCGCGAACTCCTGCCCCGCGCAGAAGGAGGGCGCCCCCAAGAGGTGCAGGCCGAAGCGCAAGGAGAAGAGGGCCAAGGCCCCCTCCGCCAAAAAACTGTGTTTCAGCAGGACTCTGAAAGATAAGTGCAATTCTCTGGACTCGCATCACACGCCAAAACCGGAACCCGCAGTGCCTGCACTTCCTGTGACCTCACAGCCCTCCTCCGAGAGCCGGTGCTGAATATTAAACGCTTATACAGGAAAACTTTAAAAAAAAAACACTATGGAGTAAATTTATGAATAAATTTTGTTATATGAAGTCTTGGTGTGCTGGTGTCGGCTTGCGAGTGTGTGTGTGTTTTTTGCGAGTGTGTGTGTGTGTTTTTTGCGAGTGTGTGTGTGTTTTTTGCGAGTGTGTGTGTGTGTTTTTTGCGAGTGTGTGTGTGTTTTTTGCGAGTGTGTGTGTTTTTCAGGGGTGATCTCACTGCTCAGCTATTCCGCTTTATCAGTAATGTGCTTTAAACACTGAGTGTGAGCTAAAGAGCAAAATCCACAAATTACTGCTGCTGTTGGGCCTCCTGGTGTCATAGCCAGGTCAAAAAAGTGTGGGTGTGTGTGTGTGTGCGCGCCTACGTGTGTGTGTGTGTGTGTGTGTTTGTGTGTGCGCGGGGGTGTGTGTGTGTGTGTGTGTGTGTGTGTGTGCGCGCCTACGTGTGTGTGTGTGTCTGTTTGTGTGTGCGCGTGCGTGTGTGTGTGTGTGTGCGCGCCTACATGTGTGTGTGTTTGTGTGTGTGTGCGTGCATGTGTGTGTGTGTGTGTTTGTGTGTGCGCGTGCGTGTGTGTGTGTGTGTGTGTGTGCGCGGGCGTGCACGTGTGTGTGTGTGTTGGTGTGTGGGTGAAGCATTCTGTGGGCGGAGCCTGTCGGTGGGCGGGGCTACGCCTGCACTCGGATGGCCCGGCGGGAACACAACCGTTTGAAGAATGCTGACCTTTGAACCCTTGTGTCATCTGACACAGACAGCTGGGGGGCCGGGAGGGGGGCGGATTAAAACACATGCGAGCGTCTCCTCGGTGCCTCACAGTGGGGGGGGGCAATGGGGGGGTCGCAGGGCGGGGGCGGGATGAACATTGGCATTTGTCCTGAAGCCTCCGGCTTGGCTTGTTTTTTTGTTTTCGTCCATGATTAACGGGGTGCACAGCTGTTAAATGATGAGCAACAGATCACCCCGTTTTACCTCTGTGACCCTAGAGTGGAACTCTGCCTTGCAGTGGACCCTCACATGACTATAATAATATTAATAATTACATGAATACTATTAATAATAATATTAATAATAATAATAATAATAATAATAATAATAGAGACTATATACAGCACTATTTTCACAATGTAATGTTTCAGTCAGTTCTTGCAGTGCTCTCCATTTCAGTTTCAAAGTTCACGTTTGAATGTTTGCTAACTGCCAAGAGCGGGTGCTCGGTGTCGCAGTGCATGCCCCCCCCCCCACCGCCCCCCCCCCGGTTCCCCCGTCTCAGGCGCCTGTCCTGAGCTCTTAAAGATCTCCTGGAGCCCGTTTAGACGTTTCTTTGTTGTTTTCAGTTTTCATTGTTACAGTTTTTGATGGTGCTTGCAATTGTGTGAAATGTGGCAAAATAATATTTTTCTGGGGAAAATGGCACCTTTTGCTGATCTGTAATGGTGTGGAAGGCTGCACTTCCAGCCAGCTACTTAAGACATCATTCATGAGCTATAAACCCCCCAGTTCATTGGTGAGTTCTGCTGTTTTTTTTTTAAGTTAAGGCCCCTCCCCCCTTCCTCTGCAGCTCTCCTTGGTGGTCAAAAAAAAAAAAAACTCCCCTAACTGAACAAACATGTACACAAGCGTGTGGGCCTCTGGGTGGAATGAGTCACTCTCTCACCGCGGACAGCCTTTAGACGCGCCGTTACCGTCCCGAACGCGGAATCCTGCCGGACGGCCCAGCCGCCACTCTGAGCTCGCGGCTCTGCGTCGGAAGCCTGTAATTACCATGGAAACAAAACCTCATTTGATGCCGCGTCCCGGCCTTGTGTTTCACTGTTTAACCCCACCGATCAGCCCAGGCGATCAGCCCCACCGATCAGCCCAGGCGATCAGCCCCACCGATCAGCCCCACTGATCAGCCCAGGCAGTCAGCCCCACCGATCAGCCCCACTGATCAGCCCAGGCGATCAGCCCCACCGATCAGCCCAGGCAGTCAGCCCCACCGATCAGCCCAGGCAGTCAGCCCCACCGATCAGCCCAGGCAGTCAGCCCCACCGATCAGCCCCACTGATCAGCCCAGGCGATCAGCCCCACCGATCAGCCCCACTGATCAGCCCAGGCGATCAGCCCCACCGATCAGCCCAGGCAGTCAGCCCCACCGATCAGCCCAGGCAGTCAGCCCCACCGATCAGCCCAGGCGAACAGCCCCACCGAACAGCCCCACCGATCAGCCCAGGCAGTCAGCCCCACCGATCAGCCCCACCGATCAGCCTCGGTGATCAGCCCCACGGATCAGCCCAGGCGATCAGCCCAGGCGAACAGCCTCGGTGATCAGCACTCGGCGATCAGCCCCACCAGTCAACACTCGGTCAGAGAGAGGCCAAAGTCCATGCTGTAGTGTAACGGTGTGGAGCCCACACTCCTAGTTTCCAAGGCCTAAACTGACTGCTGTTTAAAGGAAAACTACAAAACTCTGAAGACACTGGCCCCCCAATGTGAGTTTGACTCTTACTAACCAGTCACCAAAAAACTTACGGGGGGGGGTCCTCATCACAAGTGAAGGGTTTGGCTTTCGATAGCGTAAGATTGATCTGCATTCAGTTCGGTTCTCTCCTCCAGAAAATGGTTTTAATGCACATTCACATTCTAACTGTTGTAGCCCTGTTTTAATTGAAGCCCTGCTTGGCACAACCTCAGGAGCATTAATCAAGAAAAATAAGGCATCCGGTGGCTTTCTGCCGGCTTCATGCCTCGTTTGCTAACGGGATTGGTTAACTGCCACAGCAGACCTGTTTTCTTTGAGAACATATTTGCTTTGTCAGTTAGATCTCGGTGTTCAGTGAGGCAGTTCTGTGTCAAACACTGACAGGCTGAATGGGCGAGACCCGGTGATCTCATGTGCAGTCACCCAGAGGCAAACAGGACGTTTTCGTCAGTCGTGTATAATCCTGTTACGAAATTCTGCTCATATTGAGGAAATGGGGTGATTTATTTTCTAATATTTCCCCCCCACCAGTCTTAACTACAGACCCTGAAAAACAGAACAACAGGGCCAAAATGGTGAACGTGCTTTAGTCACATAGCTATTATGGAATAAAGCTTTTGTTTGGGTTCTGTTTCTAAAGCAGAAATAAACTATGTACAGTGCAGTCTAAGTATTTGGACAGGGACACAATTTTTGTTGTTTAAGCCCTTTTGCCTGTTGTCCAATTGCTTTTGGTCCCCCCAAATGGGGATGGGCTGTGTATAAAAAGGGCTGTAATTCCTACATGGTTCACTCAAATATGGATGCAAATACCCGCAAATTAAAGCTTGACAGTCTGCACTTTAGCGTCGTAGTCACTGTTTTATTTTAAACCCCGCGTGCTGGAGTACTGAGCCATATATATATATATATATGTAGATGCATACTAAGGAACCAAATTCAAGTTTCAGCGAATATTGTGGTCTGAATACGAATTATTACACTGTTACCATGTTAATTTGTGGCTCCTAGCATAAGACGTGTTAGCACCTGTAGTCCGCGTGTTTTCACATCAAATCGGGAAAGTATCAAGCAGACCAGCATAACTAATTAAGCCGTGATAACCGTCAAATTAAAATTAAATGGAGGAATGGGTTGTGTGTACCTGAAAGAGACAATTCCATACAGCCTACAAGTTATCGCAGAGGCATGTGGTAACAATTCGTACACTGCCATCCTGTGGTGTAAAATGTCATCACATCAAACAAAATGCCTGTTTCTGGAGGGGGCAATTATTTATTTTTTGTTTGTTTGTTTGTCATAAAGTACACCGCGTAGCGAGTTTTGATTCATTAAAATGTAGAAATAGTATCTTAATTGTAATAATGTGACTGGTAGCCTATGTCCATCATCCAACGTGCTCTTTAATCACAACACCTGTGTGAAACTGCTTTCGACATTAAACAACTGTTCGTATGAAGACCATCCGAAAACCCTCCAGGGCAAAGGTGGGTAAAACTAGCCTACCACTCCACACTATAGGACTAGGATTACAGGTGGGGCCAATGACTCCTGTTCAGCGAAGCAAGGTTTCAGTTTATAAAATCGTTTGCAACGTTTTTCTTAACATGAACAGGGCCTAGATGCAAGTTTCTGCTCACACTAAATGACTGTTAAATCAATACTCTGATGTATTCGGTTACTTTGGTTATTAATAGTCAATAACGGCGAGGTTACAATGATTGAAAGAAAACAGACGATGTGGTCATTGTCAAATACAGCCGCAAATATTGAACGACTTTTAAGATGACGTAGTCCGTTACCAATCGCAGTTAAACCGCGACAGGCCTAATTATTTTTAAAACTTCAGACCCTACTGTTACCCCGACAGTGGCAACTGTGACGCAACAGCATAACGGTGACATCTTCAAGTGAATTCCAATTGTATATATTTAGCAGACTCCACTTGTTTACTATCATTTGACTTGTTTCGTCATTCAGTATTACGAACGGTTTTATACGCTTATTGAAATCCAAAGAGGGGACAACCTAAATATAAGTCCTGCCATCATGGCAGGAATTCTTATGCGATTCCTTCTCTTGCTTTTACTTTTTCAGTATAGGCACGGACCCCAATTTAGAAACAACACGGGTTACGGTGAGTAAGTTTGGCGAATTGTTGTGCTGTGAATCACAATATTAACAATAATGAAATTTAAATTTTAGTGTTATATATCCTCCTTTGCGGGAGGCGGCGCTGCTGACTCGTATCTTAACATCAGCGAATTATCGCACTTGCTAACACCGCCTTTTCACATGGTTTACTTGCGTCAAGTTAGCGTACTTTACAGTATGGTAACAATTAAATTAATACTAGATTAGTAGCAGTAATCTGAAAACCAAGTGAAACGATCTATGTGGGTTTGTTAAGCGTAAATAGCCCAATGACTTCCAGACTAGCTAGCTAAACTCACCATCAAAATGTGGTCATGTTATACGTTAAACTAGCCTATATATCTACCGGCTTTGCTAATGAACCAGTTTACTACATTTTATTAATCACTATGTGATGTAAGCAGAATTTTTTGAACATCTTCCTGTGGACCCGCTTGACATCAACAGCGGTATCTGACATCATTTCCTCTCTCACCAGCGTTGGTTAACCAAGGTGATGAGAATTATATTGAAAACTCTTCCCTTCTTTCGTTGGACACCATTTTAGGAAACGTAAGTATGAATTCAATTCGATACATAATAACGTAGTAATTTGTTACGTGTTACGTTTGTGTTGGTGAACATATCCATTCTTCATTTGCCATTTCCTGTTTTATGTATTAACAGCGTGTAAACCGATTTGGACCTGAACTGGGTGACCCCAGCAGACCCAGTGACATATACTTTGAGGCTTTTGTGGAGGTAGGCCCACTGTGGAAAATTACTTTTATAATAATCTACGTTTAAACCAGAATGCTAATGTTAGCAAATAGAGAAAATTCCCTGCTTTCTGGCAAATACCCACAATTCACTTTGCTTCATGGAAAATACCCACAATTCCCCCTACTTCCAATAAAATACCCACAATTCCCTCTGCTTCCAATAAAATACCCACAATTCCCTCTGCTTCCAGTAAAATACCCACAATTCCCTCTGCTTCCAATAAAATACCCACAATTCCCTCTGATTCCAATAAAATACCCACAATTCCCTCTGCTTCCAATAAAGTCCCCACAATTCCCTCTGCTTCCAAGTTGCTCAGGAGATATGTGGCCATTAGTTCTGTTAAAACCATCAGGTTGTTTGTTCAGATCTTTTCAGTTTTTCTTTTTCCCCTTTTAGGAAGCATCCTTTGCCCATGACGGTCAGGACGCGACCCCTCTCCCCTCTGCTGTGGCGCTGATTGAGATCGACCCAGCGCAGGAGTCCACCTGGCCCAGCTTTACGACCCTCAGACCCGTCTTCCATCAGACTCTGGAGCATTTCCACACTTACCTGAGAGAGGTGAACGTTAAAACCTCCTCCCACAGAATTACTTAGGCTAGAGGTCATGGGACTGTGCTTTAAGCTCAATAGGATGCAGGCTCCTGTGATTATAATAAGAACAATAACAAGAACTTTATTTATTAACAGCTTTTAAGCCAACTGGGCTTTGGCCTTGGAGCCCAGGACCACACCACACCCACTGAAATCGATTTCTCTGACA
Organism: Anguilla anguilla; assembly: GCF_013347855.1. NCBI lineage: Eukaryota > Metazoa > Chordata > Actinopteri > Anguilliformes > Anguillidae > Anguilla > Anguilla anguilla. The sequence continues at coordinate 60,858,509 of NC_049206.1, read as the reverse complement.
AAACTGAGACCGTTGTGGAGGTAGGTGCTGTGGGAAAGTGCTTTTATTATGAAACCCTATTTTCCCAGGTTTACCAAATACCCACAATTCCCTCTGCTTCCAATAAAATACCCACAATTCCCTCTGCTTCCAATAAAGTCCCCACAATTCCCTCTGCTTCCAAGTTGCTCAGGAGATATGTGGCCATTAGCTCTGTTAAAACCATCAGGTTGTTTGTTCAAATCTTTTCAGTTTTTTCTTTTTCCCCTTTTAGGAAACATCCTTTGCCCATGACGGTCAGGACGCGACCCCTCTCCCCTCTGCTGAGGCACTGATTGAAATCGACCCGGCGCAGGAGTCCGCCTGGCCCAGCTTTACGACCCTCAGACCCGTCTTCCATCAGACTCTGGAGCGTTTCCACACTTACCTGAGAGAGGTGAGCGTTAAAACCTCCTCCCACAGAATGACTTAGGCTAGAGGTCATGGGACTGTGCTTTAAGCTCAATAGGATGCAGGCTCCTGTGATTATAATAAGAACAATAACAAGAACTTTATTTATTAACAGCTTTTAAGCCAACTGGGCTTTGGGCTTGGAGCCCAGGACCACACCACACCCACTGAAATCGATTTCTCTGACAAAACTGAGACCGTTGTGGAGGTAGGTGCTGTGGGAAAGTGCTTTTATTATGAAACCCTATTTTCCCAGGTTTAACAAATACCCACAATTCCCTCTCCTTCCAATAAAATACCCACAATTCCCTCTGCTTCCAATAAAGTCCCCACAATTCCCTCTGCTTCCAAGTTGCTCAGGAGATATGTGGCCATTAGTTCTGTTAAAACCATCAGGTTGTTTGTTCAGATCTTTTCAGTTTTTCTTTTTCCCCTTTTAGGAAACATCCTTTGCCCATGACGGTCAGGACGCGACCCCTCTCCCCTCTGCTGAGGCGCTGATTGAGATCGACCCGGCGCAGGAGTCCGCCTGGCCCAGCTTTACGACCCTCAGACCCGTCTTCCATCAGACTCTGGAGCGTTTCCACACTTACCTGAGAGAGGTGAGCGTTAAAACCTCCTCCCACAGAATGACTTAGGCTAGAGGTCATGGGACTGTGCTTTAAGCTCAATAGGATGCAGGCTCCTGTGATTATAATAAAAACAATAACAAGAACTTTATTTATTAACAGCTTTTAAGCCAACTGGGCTTTGGGCTTGGAGCCCAGGACCACACCACACCCACTGAAATCGATTTGCCTGACAAAACTGAGACCGTTGTGGAGGTAGGTGCTGTGGGAAAGTGCTTTTATTATGAAACCCTATTTTCCCAGGTTTAACAAATACCCACAATTCCCTCTGCTTCCAATAAAATACCCACAATTCCCTCTGCTTCCAAGTTGCTCAGGAGATATGTGGCCATTAGTTCTGTTAAAACCATCAGGTTGTTTGTTCAGATCTTTTCAGTTTTTCTTTTTCCCCTTTTAGGAAACATCCTTTGCCCATGACGGTCAGGACGCGACCCCTCTCCCCTCTGCTGAGGCGCTGATTGAGATCGACCCGGCGCAGGAGTCCGCCTGGCCCAGCTTTACGACCCTCAGACCCGTCTTCCATCAGACTCTGGAGCGTTTCCACACTTACCTGAGAGAGGTGAGCGTTTAAAACCTCCTCCCACAGAATGACTTAGGCTAGAGGTCATGGGACTGTGCTTTAAGCTCAATAGGATGCAGGCTCCTGTGATTATAATAAAAACAATAACAAGAACTTTATTTATTAACAGCTTTTAAGCCAACTGGGCTTTGGGCTTGGAGCCCAGGACCACACCACACCCACTGAAATCGATTTGCCTGACAAAACTGAGACCGTTGTGGAGGTAGGTGCTGTGGGAAAGTGCTTTTATTATGAAACCCTATTTTCCCAGGTTTAACAAATACCCACAATTCCCTCTGCTTCCAATAAAATACCCACAATTCCCTCTGCTTCCAAGTTGCTCAGGAGATATGTGGCCATTAGTTCTGTTAAAACCATCAGGTTGTTTGTTCAGATCTTTTCAGTTTTTCTTTTTCCCCTTTTAGGAAACATCCTTTGCCCATGACGGTCAGGACGCGACCCCTCTCCCCTCTGCTGAGGCGCTGATTGAGATCGACCCGGCGCAGGAGTCCGCCTGGCCCAGCTTTACGACCCTCAGACCCGTCTTCCATCAGACTCTGGAGCGTTTCCACACTTACCTGAGAGAGGTGAGCGTTAAAACCTCCTCCCACAGAATGACTTAGGCTAGAGGTCATGGGACTGTGCTTTAAGCTCAATAGGATGCAGGCTCCTGTGATTATAATAAAAACAATAACAAGAACTTTATTTATTAACAGCTTTTAAGCCAACTGGGCTTTGGGCTTGGAGCCCAGGACCACACCACACCCACTGAAATCGATTTCTCTGACAAAACTGAGACCGTTGTGGAGGTAGGTGCTGTGGGAAAGTGCTTTTATTATGAAACCCTATTTTCCCAGGTTTACCAAATACCCACAATTCCCTCTGCTTTCAATAAAATACCCACAATTCCCTCTGCTTTCAATAAAGTCCCCACAATTCCCTCTGCTTCCAAGTTGCTCAGGAGATATGTGGCCATTAGCTCTGTTAAAACCATCAGGTTGTTTGTTCAGATCTTTTCAGTTTTTTCTTTTTCCCCTTTTAGGAAACATCCTTTGCCCATGACGGTCAGGACGCGACCCCTCTCCCCTCTGCTGAGGCACTGATTGAAATCGACCCGGCGCAGGAGTCCGCCTGGCCCAGCTTTACGACCCTCAAACCCGTCTTCCATCAGACTCTGGAGCGTTTCCACACTTACCTGAGAGAGGTGAGCGTTAAAACCTCCTCCCACAGAATGACTTAGGCTAGAGGTCATGGGACTGTGCTTTAAGCTCAATAGGATGCAGGTTCCTGTGATTATAATAAAAACAATAACAAGAACTTTATTTATTAACAGCTTTTAAGCCAACTGGGCTTTGGGCCTGGAGCCCAGGACCACACCACACCCACTGAAATCGATTTGCCTGACAAAACTGAGACCGTTGTGGAGGTAGGTGCTGTGGGAAAGTGCTTTTATTATGAAACCCTATTTTCCCAGGTTTAACAAATACCCACAATTCCCTCTGCTTCCAATAAAATACCCACAATTCCCTCTGCTTCCAAGTTGCTCAGGAGATATGTGGCCATTAGTTCTGTTAAAACCATCAGGTTGTTTGTTCAGATCTTTTCAGTTTTTTCTTTTTCCCCTTTTAGGAAACATCCTTTGCCCATGACGGTCAGGACGCGACCCCTCTCCCCTCTGCTGAGGCGCTGATTGAAATCGACCCGGCGCAGGAGTCCGCCTGGCCCAGCTTTACGACCCTCAGACCCGTCTTCCATCAGACTCTGGAGCGTTTCCACACTTACCTGAGAGAGGTGAGCGTTAAAACTGCCTCCCACAGAATGACTTAGGCTAGAGATCATGGAACTGTGCTTTAAGCTCAATAGGATGCAGGTTCCTGTGATTATAATAAAAACAATAACGAGAACTTTATTTATTAACAGCTTTTAAGCCAACTGGGCTTTGGGCCTGGAGCCCAGGACCACACCACACCCACTGAAATCGATTTCTCTGATGAACCTGAGACCGCTGTGGAGGTAGGTGCTGTGAGAAAGTGCTTTTATTATGCAACCCTATTTTCCCAGGTTTAACAAATACCCACAATTCCCTCTGCTTCCAATAAAGTACCCACAATTCCCTCTGCTTCCAATAAAATACCCACAATTCCCTCTGCTTCCAATAAAGTCCCTACAATTCCCTCTGCTTCCAAGTTGCTCAGGAGATATGTGGCCATTAGTTCTGTTAAAACCATCAGGTTGTTTGTTCAGATCTTTTCAGTTTTTCTTTTTCCCCTTTTAGGAAACATCCTTTGCCCATGACAGTCAGGACGCGACCCCTCTCCCCTCTGCTGAGGAGCTGATTGGCAGCTCCTCTGAAGAGTGGCAGCTGAACTCCGCCCTGCTCGAGTGGAGCAGCCAGATGCTGTCCATCATGGCCTCTGTGGAAGCTGTCCTAATCGTTGGCGGAGTCTTCATTTCACAATGCATTGTACGTTTTGAAAATGTTTCTTTATTAATATCTTGGCACTGATAGCGAGAGTAAAGCCTTGTAGCCTGTTAGCCTTTTTTTTTTTTGCTGTAGTTGCAGGTACACACAGGCGAAAGGGTTGTGATTGGTTGCTATGTTTGCCTTACAGGTGAAGTATGCCTTCCGACGCACTGAGAAGAAACCAGACCGGGTCTGTAGGAAACCACTCGAACAGCAGAAACCGACTCAGGCTGCCCTTACCCAGTAAGCAACGGGCCGCTGGACTGGGTGGAGGGATGGATGGCTGCTGTGCGTGTGCTAATTGGCTCGGGGCAGGGCTAGAGCTGCAGAATGAGAGCTCTGTTTTGCAGGAAGCTGGCTTAGGGTAGAACGAGTCGGAAGCCCTAGTGGTCTCTTTATTGCAGGAAGCTAGCTCAGGGCAGTGTAAGCCTGAATCTTGTTCGCTATTTTGCAGGAAGCCCGTTGAGGAGTCGAAGGCAGACAAATTGGAGAAGGCCATGGAACGACTAATGGCTTACAAGGGGAAGATGAGGGAGATCCATCAACCGAAACCGGTGAGATGGCAAACCCGCATCTGCCTCACACACCCACCTGACAAGGATCACAGTTCCGCCCGGGAGAGTTATAGAAAGGTCTTCAACAGTTTGCTCCCTGGGTCGGGAGCCATATCCGACATTCAGCATTCAAATGATGCAGGTCGTTAAAAAGAACCCTCCCATGTGACCTGGTTCCCAAACCTGTGCCTGGCGATCTACCGTCCTGTAAGTTTTCAGCGCGACCCTAAGAAGCGCTCCTCATTCAGCAGCTAGAGATCTTGTTCAGGCGCTAATTAGTAAGAGTCAGGTGCGCCACATCAGGGCTGAAGTGAAAACCTGCGGGACAGTAGATCTCCAGGAACAGGGTTGGGAACCGCTGCTTCGGACTGTTGAAACGAAATAAAACTGCATTAGGACCAGCCCTGTGTCGTCCACCCTTCCACATTTCGGGTTTCCTCGCCCCTGTGCTCACCTGAGTGTGCACCTTGTCACTGACCTTCTCAGCCTTGGTTTGGTCCCCAGCGTTGGCGGAACGCTCATGTAACGTTTGAATCCCTCTGTCCACTGTCCCTCCGCAGCCCACACGGGTCACCATTGAGCAGCAACTGCAGGCGTTGGACAGGGACCTGGTCGAGTGGAAACGCAACGTGTGAGTGTCCCCCCCCCCCTCCCCCCCCCCAGGACCAAAGGGCCCTGTACTGTACAGAGTCACGGACACACCCTGAGAGTGTAGAGCCCCATTTTAAGCCACAGGGCTCAGCTCTTATGACGTGAACCCTTTCTCCCCAAAGGCGGGCTGTGGAATCAGACATGGAAGAGATGGGGAAAATGCTCTCTGACTGGAAAGCGGACTTGTCCAGGATCAGGTTCCCCTCCCAGGTCGAGTGAGTACAGAGTCCCCACTGCACACCTGGGCTGTTGGGTAAAGCTGCATTTCATACTGATATCAGGAAGTGTCTTTAATCTGCAGTTCTTAATGTTCTAAATTCATAGGAACTTGCCAGGTCATTCTGAACTTTGGGTCTGATCATTTTATCTCTCTCTCTCTCTCACTCTCTCTTTTTTACAGACTCTGACCAATCAAACCTGATCTACCAAGCTCTTCACCAATCAAAACTCACCTAACAGAGCCGTACCAAGCTTCTCACCAATCAAAACTCACCTAACACAGGTGTACCCGGCTCCTTTCCAATCAAACCTGATTTACCAAGCTCTTCACCAATTAAAACTCACCTAATAGAGATACACCAAGCTTCTCACCAATCAAAACTCATCTAACAGAGCTGTACCAGGCTCCTCACCAATAAAACTGATCTAACAGAGCTTAAAATTTAAAAAATTCATTGTCCTGTATCTGAACTATTTCTCTATCAATAAAGCATTGTTCAAAAAAATGAAACGGTATTGTTGTTTATTTCGCAGTTTGTAGAGTTGAGGGAGGTGCTGTGACTTCATATGGGCTTAACAGCCTCCATGCCTGTGGTTTTAAAGTGTTAAAGATAAAAGTTACACAGGATTTAGTCTGTTATGCTTTCCCTCTTTTCTTCCGCTGTGATTGGTCTAGTCCAGTCTCCCTTTGCTATCGAATCAGGAGAGCAGAGCCAATCAATGTGCTCACCTCATAAACGGGATGTCAGCCTCTGCTTCTGCTCACGCTGTAGTCCACAGGCGAGGGAACTTCCTGTAAAACAGACTGCAGCGAGCAGACGCGATCAGCTCAACCGAGTCCTCTTCCCCTCTGATACACGATCGGCTCAACTGAGTCCTCACATCCTCTGGGGTGTATCACTGATCATTTCAATCATCTCAACCGAGTCTGTATCCCCTCTGAGAACTGCTGGGTATAATAGAGTCTGTAGTTTAATGACATCCTGGTGATGTATCAACGTGTTATCTTTTGTTATCTGGTGCTGGGCATAATCCCAGGTCAGGGCCCAGTAATACTCTAATGTGCTGTTTAAATCTCTTTAGTTCTCCTGTTTGTTTGGTGCCACCTTTCTTATAGAGGTCAGTCCTTTTACAAGTGGCCACTGCAGTTTCCATGCTTTCTCCGTGCTGGTGTTTGGGAGCAGGTTCTTCAGAGTCTATCTCTGGACATTTTTTTTTGTTTTCTGTGTCTTTCTGAGTCAGTCTGAGGCCGTGACACACCTGCCATTGTAAAAACGGTCTTGGCCGATCTAAAGCACACATTTCTTCTGAAATATCAAATAGCCTGTCAACTATTTCTTTAAATGAGTTTACTGTGACAAACAATGAGGTAACTACAGCATCAAAGTAACACGTTTAGCCAGCTGAATTGCATTTTCTTCATCAGATCCGCATTTTATCACAAGCGAGGAATTCAGAACTTTAAAAACTACTTGAGAAGAAGGCACAGCTTCCCATGGTCAAATATTAAATTTGATTATCTGTTTTAGTCTATATCTGTTTTGGATTTACGTTGTTCATGTTTTACAAAAACTATGTTTTCTTCACACACAAAAAAAAAAAAATTTAATGTATAGAACAGAACGATATTTCCCGTTAGAGGTTTGGTTTAATACTCGCACCTGATGGAAAAGCCTTTGACTCTTCCTGCCAGGTGCAAATCTCAGCACCTGCACGGTACAACAAATCAAATTACAATTTTACGCACAAATAAATCTAGTGTGCGTGTGCGTGTTGGGGGGGCGTATTTGAAGCCAAGAATGCAATTTTACGTCCCCAGTAGCCTTCACAGCCAGGAGGTCCACTTAACGGAACATGCGTGGATTAGTTGAACGGAAGAAAATCTCGTGTAAATGTTAAATGTCGATAGAATGTAAGTAGGCTAAGATGAATGCACGGTTAATACGGTTGTGTTTGATTTGAAATGCAGACGTCCGCTCTTTGAGGTTGCGAGCATCATACCCTTAGCCTACGTGTATGAGGTAATGGAGGCGGTTCAAAACTATAGTACGAGGGTGTTTAAGCATTAGCTATAGCCTATTGAAATGGGTATTAGCTAAATGCATGTTGTTTATCGGGTTTATCGGCGGCTAGGCTAATGTTTACAGTATTTATCGGTATTGTCGTCTGGAATGCTAAAAAACCGCATGTTTTCTGTTTTTATACGCAGAAGAACTCGTTGGGTCTGACTTTATGTAATAGTAGCCTAACATTTAGCCTCCATGATCAATAATCTTTTTGGTAAACCGATATGCTACCCGTGAATCTGGAAAGTAAATGTTCCTCTTGCGGATCTATGCAGGAGGTTGCTCTTATGTAGTATATGATTTTATAATGTTGGTTTGACGGTGGAACTGGATCACCTGTTGAAGGGGTTTTATTGGGATTTTTATCGAGGTTTTATCGGACCCTCGCGCAAATCATTTGTATTCGCACGGGTGGCCTGTCTGAAACCGTTTAAAGCTAAAGTCAGCATTGGTAGCTATGTGTCAGTCAGTAGGCTAGGTATCGTTATTGCCAACGACAGTGGGCTATCGCAGTCCTATATGCTAACCATTTCCAATATAAATTGGTGTTGATACAGAGTGATCGAAATTGGGTACTAATCCTACTATTAAATGTGAACGTGACTGGCGTGGTGCACACTGTGGGTCCGCTTGCAGCATCTTTCCTCGATATAATCGCACCTGTCAAATTTTGCCTGGCACAATACCTAGTGCTATCAGATGTGCAGGTGATGGTTGAACTAAAGATCTGACTGGTATTCTTTTGGCTACTAAATCAATACTGATTCCAACAATATTTATGACAGTGTAGAACAAATTACAGGTACTATTGTGAAATATTTGAATTTTTGCATGTTCTCAACTTTACATAGTTTTGTAATTACTTTTTTAGTCTTCGCAAACTATAGACCGAATTTCTTCTTGTTTTTGTTACTTTTTTCTGTGACATTGTGTCACATTTAAATAGTTTTTTTTTTCCAACAGAATTTCCGCCGAATGCTGAAACTCCCGCTGTCATGTGAACAGTACCTTCGATAAGCCCCGCCCCCTCCCACACGCCGTGCATAGGCCGTAACCTGCTTACCGCAAACCGTCTGGGCTGAAATGGCCCGGCCTTCACGAAGGCCAGTAATGGCGGTAATGGGGAACGTTATTCAGGGATGTGCAGGCCAGGAGCCTGCATCTCCCGCCTAAATCTCCAGGGGTGGAAAAGCAGCTCGCTACCCTCTCCTCCTCCCCACGCCCCCATCTGTCCGTCCATCCTTACGTCCACCCTGAAGGGGTTCATCGGGGGGGCTCCATGGGGTGTGGGGGCAGCCGGACGGACGCCCTGGAGCCGAGGTACCTGGAGAGTTGGACGAAGGAGACGGAATCGACATGGCTGACCAGCACGGACACGGACGTGCCTCTGTCCGCCATCCAGAACATCCCCTCCGAGAGCTCCTCCCAGCTGGGCTTCAGCGCTGAGAAAAACAACAGCCCCGGTGAGCCTGTTCACTTAGCACTGAGAAGAACAACACCCATTACATTTCATTACAGGCATTTGGCAGATGTTCTTATCCAGTACAACATGTAATGTGAACAACAAAGTGTATAACCATAACCAGGAACAAAAACAGCCCCGGTGAGCCTGTTCACTTAGCACTGAGAAAAACAACACCCTGGTGAACCTGTTCACTTAGCGCTGAGAAAAACAACGCTCTGGTGAAGCGGTTTACTTAGTCAGCGCTCTCTGCTGTGCCCTTTGCTGTTGCACGCGCTGCTCTCCAGAACACGTGAGAGGAGGACGTGTCACATGCAGCTCAGCAGACGGACTCGGGTGCACCCGGATTTTAAAAAAAGGGCCTCAGCCAGTGAACTGGAGCGACTCTTCGGCGCATCCTGTTGCCATGGAAACAGCCACATCAGTGCAGCCCCTGTGAGATTGTGTGGAACGGGCACAAAGGCTAGATTCAAACCCGCAAACCACGCGAAATTTTAGCGGTGCGTCGTCGGGTTGCTGTGGAACACTGCAACAACAACAGTCCGCTGTCAGAGGTCGCGAGAGGTCACTTCAGATCGGCCAGTTTTATCTGCTCCACCGTTCTGTGTGAGCCGCTGTTGTTCTGCTCTGTCTGGGACTGCTGTTCTTCACACAAAGCAGGTGGACAAAGACAGCGTAATTCAGTTGGAAAAATGGTCAGATGCTGCAGTTACCCTGGCACTTGCACGATTTTGCCCGTTGCTTGCTTCTGCTGGTCTTTTTGTATTTTTGAGGGGGAAAAAAGTGAATTGGATATTAGGTTTTAATTTTGCTCCTTCAAACAGAAGATGTGTCACAGATGGCTTGAGATGATGATTAATTCATGTTAACTTTTCAAAATTTTCTCCTTACCAAAAAATCTCATGTCGTCAATGTAACTATGGGCTTTTATCTGTCCCCAGATAGTGAGGTTTCTGTAATGCAGCCTTCCTTCCCTACGCTCACACAACAAAATTTCTGCCATCCTTTTCATTGCTTCCTAGAAGCAAAGCATTATGGGATCTGTAGTCATTAATAGCCTAAATTCTGAAAAGGATGCATCCCTGTATCCTTTGCTGAAGGATGTACTGTAAAAGTGTTTCCTGTTTGTCAGTTCAAACTTTACCTGTCATGGCAGCCTGTTGGCATGGAGACGAGGGGAGGGAAAGCAGGAAGTGAGGTAGGATGGATGGATGCATATTTAAAGTTTTTCGGTGTGGAATTCCTCTTTCCCGTTGGCTGCAGTGGCAGATTTTTTTGACGACAGCTTCCCGGGCCCTGCCCAGGCGTACATGAAGGTCTGCTCCGCCATGTCCGAGGCTGGCCTGGGCGGCACCAAGGTGGACGCCGACGCCGCAGTACCGACCTCCCAACAGCAGGAGGCGCTGCCTGCAGCACATGGCGCCACACTGCAGAAGAGGAGCGTGCTGCACACTGAGGAAGTTGTAAGTAGTAGTCCTGCACAACAGCTGAGTGATAAAAGTCCAGTGAAGCTTCCCTCCATTGTCTTACATTGGGAATGGAGTCGTTTATTAAATAGTGTGAATTTAATTTGCTTTTGTGTGGTGTTTTCCAAAGCGCCCAATGACCATAATAATCTGGTTAGTGTAATTTCCATATAAATCTGTTTTGTGATGCTCACTGATGCTACATATGCGCAGTATGACTGAACACTTTGAACTGAACTGTTATCCTGCGATTAAAATAAAGTGTTCGGTCCTGTCCCGGCCGGGATAGAGCTGCACACCTTCCTCCTCCTCCTCCTCCTCATTTTTACCTGCCTCTTCGTGGTGTGTGCAGACAGAGTGGCGTGACGACCGGATGTCCACCAAGCAGGTGACCATCACCGTCACGCAGAGCGTGCGGCAGGTGGACCGGGCCGGCTGGATGAGGGAGACGTCCCGCACCACCTTCCAGGTCCTGAGGCCCGCCGAGGACTGCAAGGAGGCGCCGGCCGAGAAGAGCCCGAAATGAGGAGGACCCGCGGCTGTTCCTGCGCGAGTGCGTGAGAGAGGGACGGGGGGAGAGAGGGAGAGAGAGAGGGACGGGGGGAGAGAGGGAGAGAGAGAGAGACAGAGGGAGAGGGAGGGAGGGAGAGAGAGAGAGAGACAGGGGGAGAGAGAGGGAGAGAGAGGGAGAGGGAAGCCACTGGGACTTTTCATCCCTCTCAGGCTAAAGAAAATGGGCAGGACTGCTGGGATTTGTAGTCCCATTCTGGCTGAGGAAAATGGAGGGACTGCTGGGATTTGTAGTCTCTTTCAGGCTAAAGGAGGGGAAGCTGCTGGGATGTGTGGTCTCAAACAGACTGAAACCTGGGGGATGTGCTTGGGTTTGTTATATTCAGAGATGGAAAGTCCAGGGGCCAGAAAGTAAAAGTCCTGCCATGCAGTTCTTTCACCCCCAGCTGATTTCACTAATTATTTCTGCTTCCTGGCTGAAGAATTGTGCTAATTAGCAAATCCAGGTGATTTGAAGAAAATACTGGGGAGGACTTGCACTTCCTGGACCTGGATTTTTAACCTTTGGTTCCATTTTTTTTTTTTTTTAAAGCCTGGAACAGTCAGTGTGCACCTGGCTGTGTGTCCTTGCTTAGCTGTAATCATCTCTCTGCTCGGCTGGTTTTTTTAAAGTTCTTCTTATGGCTGTGAAACCTGGATGTGGCTGTGAGTCAGAGGAGAAGGGACTCTTCAAAATGAACCTGACTGCCATTCAGCCCCGTGGATTAGGGAGACCTGTGCAACACGAGTGCAGCGATGCTGTTCCTCTGCTGGTGCAGAATTAAACAGCAGTGCGTCCTGTTTCCACAGCTAGCGATTAGACCTCCCCTTGCTGTGTTAGACCCAGGACATTTACAAATTTTCATATTTTCTAATCCAAGGACATTTTGCACACATCTCTCAGATTATCAGCATGTGTCATCAAAACCAGTAACAAAGAACTAAATATTCAAAACAACAAAGAACAGCTAACATGGCACTGGCGAGGTGGGCGTGGCTTTGAAACGTTTGCTTGGGCTGCTTCTTTTGTACAGTGTATCTTTTTTTGTAGATGGTCTTTTCACTGCCGCAGTGGTTTTCTGCATCTTGTAACTCAGAAAGTGAGTCTTTGTGAAATCTCAGACATGCTGCATTCTAGTCATTTCACGTGAAACTGTCTGTGTCTAGGGCTGCTGCGTGGGGCAACCCACAAGGGCAGGCTACTAGGTGTGTGGCCCTACAGTCCAATATAGAGAGAGAAAAAAGTCTTTGTCCCAAACATTATGGAGGCCACTGTATGTTTGAATAGAACGGCTTTTGTATTTAGTATTTCAGTCAAAAGACTGTTTTTTAACACCAAACACTAAAGTCTCTTGGGTGCTTTTGCACAATACAACTGCATCTCTTCCCAGGAACAGGTGACTTCATCGGATAGTCTGTGGGTCAGGCAGCTGGTCTTTATTTTTATGCAACACACCAGTGAGACATTTCAGAACTGTACCAGTTAAACGCAGCTCGCTGCACGTGCCAAAGCCGCGTCAGACATCCTCACTTCAGACTCACTCAACGGAATGGAAGCTTTATTTTATTTTTGACAGATCTCTCAGACATGTTCTGTGAAAACAGCAACAGTGATGCCCCAAACAGAGCTTGAGTGGTCTCCCTGGTAACAAGGCCTGGGCTGGAATTAGGCTGAATGTTGAGTCACCAAGAAGCAAAACAAAAACCTTCTGAAGCACAAAAGTACGCCAAGGGGAAGAACTGTTCACTCCACATCTTCAGCTAATGAAACCACCATCTTATTGTCTCTAGTGGGCCCCCTCTGGTCGGTGCTGTGGATCTGTCTCTAGTGGGCCCTTTGGTCTGTGTTGTCCCAGTAGCGTGTGCATCCGTCTGTGCGGGTCGTACTCCACTGGCCCCGCCCTGAAAGCAGGCTCCGCCCTCTCCATCCACTCCGCCACAGAGAACTCTGGGAAGAAGAAGGCGATCTCCCTCCAGGCGGAGTCCTCAGAGTCTGGGGGGGGGGGGACAGCAGGGGTGAGCGCAGACAGACAGACCATCATAAGGGCAACAACACCCCTGTCTGTACTGAGGGGTGCAGTGGGGTTCAGCCAGGTTTAGGTTCATTTGAAGTGTGTCCCCTCACGGATTTTAGGGTGTGTTTTGGGAACCCCATGTACCGCGTTCCCGAGCTCCTGGTGAGAGTGAGAATACCACGCTGCCAGCCACCTGACCCGTGGGTGGCGTTCCCGGATAGAGCCCGGAGAGAGACTCACTTGACCCGTGGGTGGCGTTCCCGGATAGAGCCCGGAGAGAGACTCACCTGACCCGTGGGTGGTGTTCCCGGATAGAGCCCGGAGAGAGACTCACCTGACCCATGGGTGGTGTTCCCGGATAGACCCCGGAGAGAGACTCACCTGACCCGTGGGTGGTGTTCCGGGTGTCGGTCAGTCCGAAGCGGGCCCGGATAGAGCCCGGAGAGAGACTCACCTGACCCGTGGGTGGCGTTCCCGGATAGAGCCCGGAGAGAGACTCACCTGACCCGTGGGTGGTGTTCCCGGATAGAGCCCGGAGAGAGACTCACCTGACCCATGGGTGGTGTTCCCGGATAGAGCCCGGAGAGAGACTCACCTGACCCGTGGGTGGCGTTCCCGGATAGAGCCCGGAGAGAGACTCACCTGACCCGTGGGTGGTGTTCCGGGTGTCGGTCAGTCCGAAGCGGGCCCGGATAGAGCCCGGAGAGAGACTCACCTGACCCGTGGGTGGTGTTCCGGGTGTCGGTCAGTCCGAAGCGGGCCCGGATAGAGCCCGGAGCGTCGTAGCGCGCCCGGAACACTTTGGTGGGGCCCATCATGGCCCTCCAGTGAGACACGGCCTCCTCCCGAGCCAGAATGTAGGCCCACATCGGGCCGCTGCGTGGAGCAGCACCCAAACATCAGCTAGACTCAGACACTCATATATACACATATTCATACAGACATTCAGACAGTCATATATACAGACATATTCAGACAGTCATATATACAGACATATTCATACAGACATTCATACAGTCATATATACAGACATATTCATACAGACATTCAGACAGTCATATATACAGACATATTCAGACAGTCATATATACAGACATATTCATACAGACATTCATACAGTCATATATACAGACATATTCATACAGACATTCAGACAGTCATATATACAGATATATTCATACAGACATTCAGACAGTCATATATACAGACATATTCATACAGACATTCATACAGTCATATATACAGACATATTCATACAGACATTCAGACAGTCATATATACAGACATATTCATACAGACATTCAGACAGTCATATATACAGATATATTCATATAGACATTCATAAAGTCATATATACAGACATATTCATATAGACATTCATAAAGTCATATATACAGACATATTCATATACAGACATTCATATAGACATTAATATGCAGTCATATTCAAATACTGACACAATCATCTCGCACACTCTCACGCTCACCTGGACATGAACTCAACCAGCCTCTGGTAGAAAAACCGCCCTGAAAAACCCAGGGGAGAAAATTCTTTAATGTTACACAGGATAATATTCCACTACAATATTTTAGTGGTTCCTCATTTCATTACCACAGACGAACTGTGCTATAATATCAGAAGACAACATAACCATCATATATTTCCTATAAACTATGGCTTCCTTTTAATTTTTTAAAACTAAACGTGGTTGCTTGCTACCCCAGGACTACCACATGGACTTAAGTTTTGTTCATCTCTACTACGATGCTCCACCTCTACTAAGATGGTCCACCTCAGCTAAGATGCTCCACCTCTACTAAGATGGTCCACCTCAGCTAAGATGCTCCACCTCTACTAAGATGGTCCACCTCAGCTAAGATGCTCCACCTCTACTAAGATGGTCCACCTCAGCTAAGATGCTCCACCTCTAACGACAGCAGACAATTTAATGACTGACACACTGACATGGAACAAAACGCGGCCAATGGTGACGCGGGGCTGGGCGGGGCCTAACAAAGCACCGCTGCTCCCCTGGGCTCCTGCGTATCAAAATCTAGCAATTTCAAGTAATAATATTATTTCTGAGATTTTCCATTGGAATATCCCTACTGGATCTGCTCACGCTCTAAGAGGGGAGGTGTGAATTTATACAGCAAATCTGATTGGGGGGGAAAGTACGGCAGCTGCTTTTTAATTGGCTATTCTCCCACTGATAGCTTTACCTTTGTGTTCAGCATAAAACCTCTCTGAATCCTTCCTGCGCCACACTGTCTCTTTTGCCTTGACGATGATGAAGTTGTTCTCCAGGATTTTCTCATGGAGAGCCTGAGGAAATAATTCACACAGAAAAAGTAATTAATCATATGCTCACAGGTCTAGGTGTTGAACTATCCAAGTACCAATCGGGCAAGTCATATGTTGTGGGACAAAATGAGTGGTGCGCGCAACATCAATGATCAAACAAGGGGAAGAAGCAACTTAGAAATGTGTAAATATTTTAGCTGGTTGAGAAGCTAACGACTGTGTCATATGTTTGTATTGGACTCATTTATCTATAATTAGCTTTTGTGCCTATCAAAATATGTTAATTTGCTATACTTCAAATATTTTTCTAAATATACATCATTTTTATGTACACAAAACAGCCCCGCATCTTATTTAGGAACATCAAGATATAAGACTGCTATGGCGTAACTTCCTCCGCCGGAAGTTTACAACGAAGGTGATACATTTACCGGGTAATTTAATGGGTGTTTTAATAAAACATTCCTCATGTAAACGTGAAAATAAATGAAAGGTTAGGCTAATCTATTGGCCTCAGGTCACTTGCTAAAATGTAACTAATTGTCCGCGTGTTTATGTCAGTACCACGGTATAAAACATGATTTGGATTTATTTATTAATTTCTCCTTAGAGTGTATCCCGACCGAAATTAAAACAGTAAATCAATGTATTAGGACTTGTGAAAACCAGAACAAATACAGAAACTCGATTACTTGTAACGTTACGGAGAGAAATAGACTAACATTTCGTCAGTAAAGTGCCAATGACGAGTGTAAATACAAAAACCCTTTAACCATCACAAAACGTAGACAGTAAAACCAATTACACATTTTTGCTGATCTAATTCATAAATGTTGTTTTGGTACCGACAGATAGCTTATTACAAAATTGGTTGTTTGAGTTAGGAATTCGGCTAGTCCGAACATTATTCAGTCCTACAGAATTGTATCGACAGCATCTACTTGGCTGTATAACCAACGGTGGACCAGTTACCTCAAGTACCAATGGATGAGCGACAGCGTCGGGTTTGATGACGGCGAGGGTGAGCTGCAGTGCTTTCGCACAGCGAGCCGTTGTCAGCGCCATCCTAGAGACAAACTGCCATTAAAATATGGTCTTTCAGACGATAAACAATCATAAGCTAGCTAGCAACAAAATGTTCCCGTTAGTAACAATGCCTTCGAAGCCAGATTGAAGTATTTAACTCAGTTACCACTTGGCTAAAGCCAAAGAAGAGTAGCAAGCGCTAGTCAATAACTGGCTTGACAGCTAGCTTTCTCATTCATAGTTTGCTAACCTTCATGAATACCAATTGCACTAGCCTCAGATGAAGCTAACACCAACTTACTGTCATGCTCCTAGCCAGATAGTTAATTAATACCGTATAAATTACAGGCCCAGTCATTAGTTTCTAACACTAGTTTTTTTTTTTTACGTTAGTCGAACTCCAGCTCAGTTAAATATTGTGTAATGTTAGCTAGCAAGCTAGGGGCTAACCTCTTGCAGAAGCTTCGCTGTTGACTTCAAACTGCAATTCGAAACTTACGTGTCATCCTTATTTCTATATATATTTACATTAATTCTTATTGACAAAAGACACTTCGAAAAAGCATTTAAATTTCACAAAAACGGTTCAATTCATATCTGCTGTCCGCCTTTTTATTACTTCCCCAATTGTCACCTGCAGCTTTAACTTAGGTTCCGTATGAGTGAGGCACTTACCTTCATATTAGTGTACATTATCTTTACCGACCATTGGTTTGGAAATATAATTGACCACCAGCATGTATTATCGCACATAAATTTAAATTATCTGCATCCGTATTTTTTAAATATTTTGCTCGAATTTGATGTCAGTGATTGGTAAATAATGTCGAACGACACACTTTCAAGACATATCTCACTGTGAGGACAGCTTTAAATCATGCTAATCTTTACACAGTGCAAGCTTAAAGCTCTTTGAAAATGGACAGTTTAGCGTGTATGACCCGGTGTCCACACTTTCAGCAATTAGGACACCTGTCCTAACTTTTCACGTCATTGTCTTTCTGAAGAGATAATTTGTCATTACGCTTCTTACCTAAGATGAAAGCATTCGTAAACGGAGAGGTAGAAAGTCTTGTGATATGAATATGGGACCTTTATTCTTCATGGTATGCAGAGCTATTTGGGTCACATTGTATGGTCTGAAGAAGGTAAATAATCCTTCAGTCGACAATAAATAAGTTTATTAAAGGACAATTAGAAGCTTATTACAATTATTTCCATCTTACAATTGTGGTTTGAAAGGAAATCAGCAGCGGGTCACGAAGACCACGTGCCAAAATACAAATTCAGAGTATGTACAAATTGCATTAACAGAAATTCTAGGCATTGTACTGTTGTGTATGAGGGTTTTTTGTTTCAAAATTGAAAAAGAGATAATGAAAAATATAGGGTATGATTCTGTAGTCCCCGTTTAATCCGAACATTATTTAGCAACAACACATGCAGTAGTTACTGTAAAGTTCAGTGTCTCTGTGACACTCAAATAAGAACAATAAAAACAATGCGTGATTACAGGATGCATCAGAAGCTAGGGTGAATAATAGAACGGGATCTGGGTTTGCAATGTCGATTATTCACCACCAGAGGGCGCTCAACTCAGTGTCATGGACTCGATTTGATGTTTGTGTCCAGATTGTGACGTCTCTCAAGGTGTACTGAGGTGGGTTTGCAAAGGCGCGCAGTTTAAAGGACAGTGATTACTCGTTATTCAACAATAATGTTTTATATGTTTATTTATATTTGCATAACTATGTCAACTTGGTCAGTCTACCATTTGCAGTGGTGCCTTGGGAAGGTGCCAGAGTAGGCTAAGCAATGCACGGGATTGTGTGTAGCCACACAGATGCAGGGTGGCGGATTAGGTCGCCACGTGAAAAGACCCTGTATTGTCGAAATTTTTAAAACACCTCTACTCACTCTTTGAACGGGGAAATGAGATATTTAATTATCATAGTGAGTTAGGATTTTTCACAACAGGCCAATACAGGTTGTGATGAGGGTAACCCATATTCTGAAGTCTTAAAGCCTTAAACAGATGTGTTGGCCAGTTCTTTTTTAGTAAGTCGGATCCGGGTAACAACGAGTCCAGTCACGGTGCGAAGAAGAAAATAATGAAAACGCGGGCTGAGGTAGGTCTACTTCTTCTGCAGTCACCCGTCAGACCATGAAAATAATAACAGAAACGCACGAAAGTCAGTATGTTTAGCCCCGTTAGCGTCTGCTGCGCAAACTCCCAGTCTACTGCGGCGCATAAGTACGCTCTGGCAATGCGATGGAATTCCTAACAGAACCCTTTGTTTCAAAGTCAGCTCCCATGGGTTGGGTAAATAAACGGTTCAGCCTTCGGTTGTGGTTTAAGTCACGCAAAAAAGCTGGTAGTTTGAGGCCCGCTAGAGCACCAGGGATGAAGCGATGCGCAGAATTGATGTGGATGTCAGGTGTAGTGTTACCAGATTCCTGGGGTTTTATTCTCCTCCAGATAGCACTCAAATTCTGATTTTCAGAACTCCCCTCCCCATGCCTCGTTCAAAAACCCACCATCTATGACTGAAACCCATGTGTGTTCACGCTGTAACGTCATCGTTAATCTTTCAAATTTCCCTTCAGTTGGAGGAGAACCGGTTATCAGACACATGAGGGTGATCCCCATTAATATGTTTAAAGATCTGGCCGCTTTGCATTTCTCTCAACGTTGAAGTAACATTGATGTTATACAGTAGCCTACTGTACATCGCTCTGGGTAAGCGCGTCTGCAAAGTAGTAGTAATGTAAGGTTAGCATTCATCACTGAGTGTGTCTGCAGGAGGGAGTTATTGCCGAACAGGAGCGAGCCCCCAGCCGCCGGTGCAACTCTAAATATGCTTTTTTATTAAATTTGCTGCTGCGTCAGAATATGTGCGTGCGCCTGTGTCACGTTTGGTGAGGCTTGCCTGCCAGCGTGTTTCTGAAGAGCGCACGCACGGCGCGCGCTCGCTCTTGCTGAATCCGAGCGGAGCTGGCTGCAGTGCGCGCCACTGGTGAATACGATCGGTCGTTTCAGACTGGCGAGAAAAATAAGGTAACAGCGTTAAGAAGAGCACGTGTGCGTGCTCGTAATATATGCTCAAATCAGACCTTTAAAGACAAGTTTAAATACCGTAGACAATATTTTTATAATTATAATTATAATAATTTTTTAATATAATAATGAATGGAGAGTGGAGTTTCATGGGATTTTACAATGGGTTCTGCTGTGCTGAACTGTCAATCTGTCAATCACTGATTCTTTCAACCCATTAAAGCACTTCTGTCACTCTTGGAAAGCAGTGACAGATCACGTCATAGCATGGCCCTATTTTAAGCCTTCACAATGCTTCGTACCATCGTCACTAGGTTAAGAAATTGCATATGCTTTTATTTAATCTACATTAGACTGATGTCTAATACACATACACACTTTCTATACACCCTGCAGTTTGTAGAGAATGCGTCTAACAGTGCGGTTAGAATCTACAAAGAGTTCTGTGAGCTGTTTGAAGCCGGAAAGCGGACAGCGCTGGGATGTATCAGGGGAGTGATTGTTCCATACCAGTCGAGTCGCTCATGGTTCTGGATTATGGAGCACTGCTAGGGAGAAAACCGCGAAAGGGCTGAGGCGGTGCGCAGCTTTTACTGCTCAGAACCTATATGCGCGTAAAACAATCATCTTTTAACACTTACTTTTTTAATATGGCATTCGGTTATTATTTAATCATATGTGAAGGGTGACGTACTAATAAAGATTATTATTATTATTATTATTAGTAGTAGTAGTAGTAGTAGTATGTCCAGGCAGTGACTAATTTAAAAGGCACACAGGAGTTCAAAAATTATTTTCCCCCTTCAAACATGGGTTATTCAGCTGTTCAACAGATGTACTTCACATTACAGTGTTACATAACAACTCGTTTGTCATCGTAATTACAAGTGAGAACACAACTATTCCCAAATACTACTAGTAGTAGTAGTAGTAAATATTATGATTATTATTATCATTATTATTATTATTATTATTATTATTATTATTATTATTATTAATAATAATAATAATAATAATAATAATAATAATAACAAAAATAATAATGAAAGCACCCGTATTTTTCCTCTCTTAAAATATTTTCCAGCGATTAGCTTTTGTCTACTACTACTACTAGTAGTAAATAATAATAATAATAATAATAATAATAATAAAAGTACCCGTATTTCTTTCTCTTGAAATACCTTCCAGCGATGAGCGTTTGTTCTGCAGGATAGTGGCGAAGCGAAGGAATAGTTAATTCGCACTGCCATTTCTCCCCAAATTAGGTTTTATCGTTCGATAAAAATTACGATGCTTCAATCACATATCTCTGTCAGATTAAACGTTATTCTTTTGATTGCAAAATAAAAACTATGATTTTATACAAGACACATTTTAGATGTAAGTTTACTTACTTTGGACTTACAAAACCTTTTATTTGCCATTTTATTTGCCCGATACATATTAACAGCTGAGAGTGGCAACAGTTCAGTAGCCTACCTTTGTACAGTTCGGCATATGTACACATTTTTCACCAACTTGAATTTTTAATCTCAAATGTACTCTTCATGACATAAAAACAATAAGCAGTTTAGTCGCCTAGCTTGGCCCAGACATATAAGCATTCATGTTATTCTGATATTCTCGTAGGCAATTCATAATTTGGGTGTCCTGCAATTCGTGTCTTCGCTGGATTGCTTTGCCCCCAAAGCCACTTGAATTACCTGTTCAGAAACCATGGTAGAACTTTCCTTTGGTATTGAAAACACATTATTAAGGCAGCAAAGTTGTGCTTGTACAGAGTCAGATATTATACAAGCTAAACAGAATGGTAGACAACAGTACAAAGAATAGACAGTTGTAAATGCTGGAAGAAATTACGCACGTCTTGAAATCCATGTTGCAGTTTCCCAGACAACTGGGGCAAGATTTTCCTGTGTCTGAGAGCTTGGATTCTTTTTTTAATTATGGATGTGGCTTCTGACAGCATTAACATTACATTAAACTCCACGGTCTGGTTTATAGTAGTCGTAGCTGCAACACCTAATACTGTGAATATACGGGCTATAGCAGACAGTTCTAAACACAGTAATACATTTGTGCAACTTGTCTCTTTGGTATTGCAGGTTTACAATGAAATACACATTCGAGGGTAAAAGCAAATGTTTGGTTTTCATAAAGCTGCTCTCACAGGAACATAATTTTTATATTAACGAATCTCCATTAAAAGTGCAACTGCATTTTCATATTAAAACATTTGTAAACATACACTGTGACATGAAAAAGCAAGAGACTAATTAAGCTTTAGATAGCGTGCAATAATACCGATGGTAACGTTTTAAGTGTCTTGTTTTAAATCTCTGTTCACAAATATAGATTTTTTCGTGTACTTTTCCGTAGTCACTTGTTGTAAGTCCTGCAGGTCTTCCCCTTGGTTTTTATGTATGCACGCGACCTTCCAGCTCGAGCGACGCTTCGAGATTTGGTGCACGAGGAAGACGATGATGAGAATCATAAGCACAATGCACACCATGATTCCAAGAAGACCTCCTGGCGTCATCGCGGAGGTTATGTCCGTTGTGTAGTTCGAAGTCGGTGTAACTGTGTCCGAAGGAGTTGTAAAACCGGAACCTTCTTCTGAATAGTCTTCACATTTATATCCGTCAATTAGCGTGAAGCCCACCGGACATGAGCAAATGTAACTCCCGAAAGTGTTTGTGCAGCCATGTGAACAAAAATTCCCGCGACATTCGTCCATATCAAGGCAAACTCGTTTGTCTTGCATGGGCATATCCATTATATATCCTTCCGGACACAGACATTCTGTCGGATCGTTTATGTCGCATCGCGCGGGGCACTCGTTTTTATCACAGTAGATTTCACACTGTGTGTGGTCATCGATTCTTTGGCGAAACCCTTCAGAGCACGAGCACGTGTAGCTACCTCGGGTGTTTTTACACCAGTGCTCACACGGTGACATGAAGCATTCGTCAATGTCCTCGCAATTACCATTCTCTTTTTTAAAGCCGTCAAGGCAGTGGCATTCGTAACTACCCATCGTGTTAATGCACTTTGAGCTCTGACAAATTACTGCATCGCGACACTCATCTATGTCCCTGCAGCTTTTCCCGTCCTCGCGCAGCTCGTATCCATCCTGACACATACACGAGCCGTTGGGCGGGATGCATGTGTGCTCACACCCCATGGTTAAACAGGGGTCATTTGATGTACTTGCACAAGTTACCCCGTTACTCTGAAGCGCCTGGCCAGGTGGGCACACGCACTGTGGCCCTCCGTTTTTGACGCACTTGTGCTGGCAGCCGCCTCCCTCCACCTCACAGAACCAGGGAGCCCGAAGCCACCCTTGTTCGGGCGCGCAAATGTGTCTGATTCCGGAGGGGTTTGCCGTCGCAAGGGTCCCAGGAGGAAACGAGAGCGATCCTTTCCGCGCGACTCCTAAAGGTGTAGTATATTCAAGAAAATCTCCCGCCTCTGTAGGCACCAGGGGTTCGCATACAAAAGGGTGCTCGCACAGAAACCCATCGGCCTTATCGTGACACGGTTTCTCTGTCCACTTGAGGTCGCGAGAAACAGAAACACACGTCGGAGTGCAGAAAGTCTCGCTGTTTCTCCAGTTGGTGAAGTCAGCTCGTGTATCTCCCGTTATCCACTCATACCGTCTCAGTTCCAGTGAGGTGTCCGTACATCCTTTATCGTTAAACTGCAGCCCAATCCAAAACTCTCCTTTAATATCCGTTAACAAATCAAATATCGCGTCGTTCGATTCGCTAGACCGTACTGTCATCAAGTGTCCTTCTGTTTTTTTACACATTTCAAGTGCCGTCTGAAAATCTGTTGTGATCTCAAATGCAGTGTAGCAGTTCTTCGAAATGCACGGAATGCTGCTCGGGACGTTTCCGTGTACTTGCGACAGAATCGCGATAGATACAAGCATGATTAAATTATTCATTCTACACGTTTAAACAGGCTACTGTACCGACTGAAAATGTTCAGCGAAGCCCTGTTTTCAGCGTCTTACTTGTAAGTTCTCCGCGTTGAGCCAGCCGTGCCTTTATAAACGCCCGTCCCATGGCCGTGATTATGGAGGAAGGAAGTTCCCCTCGTTGTGTACTTGCCTCATCCTCTTCCAGTGAAGTTCTTTCCCCGCTGCTCACTTTGAGAACAGCAAATACGCATGACGATTATTCCTTTTGGCAACCTTTTTCAAATATGGGCGTTATGTTGACGTTAATGTTCGTTTTTCTACTATTTAGTTTGAAATCAAATGTCAAATAAATGCAAAGAAAACATAATTTAAAATTACAACTGAATTTTCATCATCATCATCATCACCATTATTAATATTATTATTATTGTAATTAATAATAATAATAATAATAATAATAATTTTTAAAACTTTAAGAATAGAATAGGTTGATATGTAAAAAATGTAGGATAACATTTAGGACAATCTGAGGTTTATAAAACAGCCTATATCACAAAAGCCATTTTAAAGTGGTTAAAATCAATAAAGCTTGCCACTCTAGTGGTCCCTGGGTCGGTATAGGGACATAAAAGTTTACCCCTATAAACTTTCACCTGTTACCCCATAAATCATTTGTACCCTTTTTGCTTGTAAAAAGTACTTATTAGTACCCAAATAGAACATTATTGTATTTTCCGGGTATATTTGTGGCTTTATTTCTGAGAGTGTATCAGGCTCGCCGCGCAGCAGCGCCCTCTACCGTCATTGGTATTAATCGTAAACTGGAGTTCTTGCTACAACGGCCTGAAAACTCCTACAGAATACAGGCAAAGTGCATGACTACAAAAAACACAAACATACACACTTACACACACAAACACACATATAAACACACAGCTGGCAGGTATAGTCTCACATTGTAACACTGTGCATGAGGGGTCCAATGTTTAACAGGGATGTTAGTAGTAGTGGTATTGTGGGGGTATGCGTGCTAACTCTCCTGTATCCTCAGTGCCGTGTGCCTATGCGTCACTAGATAGCGCCCTCTGCTGTTGGGGTCTTGGGTTGTGGAACCAGCACTGGTTTTCAACGTAGCGATTCACCCCATGGTCCAGTGTGGACTCAGGTTGTTCCACAGGTGGTGTGTGATTGGCTGTAGTCACCCGGGAAGGGTTTTAGTCTGGAGGGCTCCAGGCGCGTACAGTTGCACCCGAATGGCCACGGGACACAGTAAATTCCAAATGAAAAAGTCTGAAAATGAAAAGTATATTCCTGTAATAGTATCTACTTAGACCTTCTAATATGCATTTGTACGTATATTTATGAATCTGTAATATACCCTCAGTATAGCTACGTAGCTCTGCCTCGTGCTTATGAGTAGTTTCGATATCGTCAGCAGCTGTTGGCTGGACAGTTACGTTGTGGCGGTTGTGGTTTCTGAGACGGTAAAGAGCAGCCATTTTCACTGTGCGACCGCCCTCTCTCCGCCGGGGTTTTCGGTACGCACGGCCCGCGTGAAAACACCTTCGCGTGTTGCGTGGAGGCACATGCCACGCCAGCGCCTCTTGGGAGGGACGCGCTCAATCGTTTTCTCAGTATCTACAGAATGTTCTGGAGGAACATTATGGTCCCTCCTCCGTGCAGCTCGGCTGCCGGACTGCGTGTTTTACCCAGAGAAACGTTTCTTTATGGTGCAACAGCACATAAGACTTTACTTATGGGACAGCTTTAGCGGTCACGGGGGAACCTGACGCACGCAACGTGCGCACATTGAGCTCCACTGGAACGCAGATGGTGCCGCCGCGGCTCAATGTTTCAGATTTATTGTCCTTCAAAGGTGCCCGTATGGCTCCACAACTCGGCATAAACAAGATGCACTTAGAAAAGCAAAATTAAATGTGCTAGGTGTCAGGTTGAGCACCAGGACGGACGGCCATAATGAAGCTTGAGGGCAAGCATGCATTTTTCAAATGTTTCCATGACAATCAATGGGAAGTTTGACTTTGATAAACACAAAGTAAACTTTTTTTTTTGCCCCTGTGCACAATGATCTGCCCCCATATAACACAGGGCAAGAGCCAGAGCAGAGCACCCCTACCCCTCCCAGCTCACGCCCGTCCTGCAGGCCAGGGCTGAATTTTGGGGGGCCTCGAGCCCCTCTTTTAAAAACGAAACGACAGCTGCACTGTTCCAGCGTGCATCCGAATCCCCGTGCCACGGGGCTCAATCTTAAAAACAGGAGAGGGGACGTCGTAAATCTGCAGCGTTTCCACCGCAGGCTCTTCGCATCGCTGTTGGCCTACTCTGCTGAGGCAGACTCCGGAGAGGAGCGATGCGTTTCCCACATGCGAAGAGTAATAACAATATCAGCACAGCACGTTTCTGGTGGAAATTATTAGACTGAGGCTTTGTGTACATCAGCAGTGAAATAGCGTTTCATTTGACTGGTGTGAATGCCAGTGGACGGTGTGTTATACACATTGACTGTGTGAATGCCAGTTTGGGGTACAGTTTTGCAGTACAGTGAATGCTTGGGGTACAGTTTTATGTACCTGTGAGGCACCTCCCCAGTTTGTACCTTTTTTATGAGGTACGGTAGCAGTGTAGTGTAAATGTCTGAGTGTGTTTGTTCAGTGCAGTAGCAGTGTAGTGTAAGGGAAGAGAAGTCGGCTGTAAGGAACTCAGAGGTTGCAGGTTCAGCCCGGTTCAGTGCCAGGCTGGGTCAGGGTTCGAGCAAAAGTGCCCAACCCCTGAATTGCTTATGAATACATTTTATTTTCTTTAATAATGAAAAATGCAAGCTGCGTGCAAGTGCCAGCTAACGGTCTAAATATAACTGTAGGAATGACAGCGAGGTATAAATTATTGCACACATGCCTTTTGAGTTACGCTAGCTCCACTTGCGTGAGAGTTTCGGTATTTTGGCCGCACATGCAGGGCGGAGTCACGGCAGAGCTGGGAGGCGGAGCTTTCACACCTGGCCCCGTGTCATCGAGATTTCCTGGCAAGAGCAGCGTGGTTCACATGTTCAACTCGACGCTCTGTTTGTCTTCCTCATTTGGATTAATCTCACTTTGCGTTTTCCGTTCATGTTTTAACACCAAATATCAGGGCTTTTTTTTTTTCAAACCTGTCAGAATTGCGGACAGTCAGCAGTGAGGAAGTTCAAGGTCAAAAAGGTCAAAGACTCAGAGGTTAGTTCGTAGAGGCCACAGGCCTCTGAGGCTAAAAAGCATATCAGAAAAACGCATATTTGAGATGAAATGTGGGGACGAAAAACCGTGTACACTCTCTCTCTCTCTCTCTCTCTATATGAGGGAAAACAAGAACCAGTGTGTGTGTGTGTGTGAGAGAGAGAGGGGGAGAGAGAGAGAGAGAGAGAGAGAGTGTGTGAGTGTAGGTTTGTGTGAGAGAGAGTGAATCTGCCTGTGTGTAAGAAAGAGAATGTGTGTTTATGTGTGAGAGAGAATGAATGTGTCTGTGTGTAAGAAAGAGAATGTGTGTTTATGTGTGAGAGAGAGTGAATGTGCCTGTGTGTAAGAAAGAGGGTATGTCTGAGAGAGAGAGCGTGACTGTTAGCATGTGTGTGTCTTGTCTGTGTGTAGTTTTTCTTCTAGGGGCAGTTAGCCCTGCTCCGGTGTAATCGTACCCCCCCCCCCCCCTCCCTGGAGCTGCGCGTGTGAGTTATTTTGTTTCTGTTTCCCTGGGGAGGGGGGTCCTGGGCCTGGGCTAGATCGCGGGGGGAGGGGGGGGGGGGGGGGGGGGGGGGGGGGGGGTTCGGGGGCCTGGGCTCGATCACACGGGGCTGGAATTGCGTTTAAATCAGATGTGTGTTGAGAGCCCCTGTGGCTTCTGTCTCCGTTCTGCTGCACTCCCATTGTTATGCACTATTCTACCTTTATTTCATTGATTAAAGTGGTAGAATGACAGCGATAACAACAGTGATAACAACAGTGATAACAATAGCGATAACAACAGTGATAACAACAGTGATAACAACAGCGATAACAATAGCGATAACAACAGTGATAACAACAGTGATAACAACAGAATCTGCAGGGGTGACTGTCAGCGCCGCCCTTCTGGTAGAGCAGGGCAGTGTGCTCAAACCCCACCAGTGACCCCGCTTTAAACTCACACACACACACACACACACTCACACACACACATACACACATACATACAAATGCATGCACACACACACACACACACACATACATACAAATGCATGCACACACACACACACACACACACACATACATACAAATGCATGCACACACACACACATACATACAAATGCATGCACACACACACACATACATACAAATGCATGCACACACACACACATACATACACATGCATGAACACACACATACACACGCATGCACACACACACACACACACACACTCACACATACACGCGCATGCATACACACACACACATACACACATGCACACACACACTGACACACATACACGCATGCACACACACACACGCAAGCACGCACACACACACACTCACACTCACACACACACACAGACACGTGCAGTCCTGTATTATTGCAGTAGTTTATGGTTGGTTACGCAGGACTTTAGGATGTGGTCCCTTCCTATGAGTAATAAAATTAAGCAATTTAAAAACACGATGCCATGAGATCACAGGTCCTGAAGATGACAGACAAATTGTTTTTACAAAAAATATGCAAGTCCTGTTTAAATTCAGTTTAAGGGGGTAAATCTAAATACTGTGGGCCTCCTGTTCTCCACCCTTGGGGTGTCATAGTAAGGATGCCCCCCGTGTCCACGGAGCCGAAAATGACCCACACCCTCCAGACCCCCGTGATAAAGAATCTTCACTGAATTTTAAACCCTAAATTAACTTTTTTTGACAGAGAAACAGACTGTCACTCACCAGTAAATCTATTTTCCTTCATCACATTCCAGAGAGATTATATTTCTTCAGTCTACTGCTCTTGTATACAGAGCACACTTCCTAATAGATTTTTATTTGCTGCTATATTAGGTGTGTGGTGCTCAACTTAGATTATAACTTTTGATATCATAACTGCGGGGCTAAAAAAGGAGTTTTCACCAACGTTAAACTCAGAAAAGGGTCATTTTGACCCGAGGACAGCACAGTGGTTAAACTGGACTTCTAGGGACAATCCCACCACCACCCCCCCCCCTTAGTCAATGTTGTGAGCAAATTAATTTTAGAATAATATTTTATTAGGATTGATATGCAATCAAAACAAGAACAGCTCTCCTCAGCCAAGGAGAGAGTTTGAGATTTCTGTAACTGATTGTGTCACGGCTGAGATGCAGCACCCAGCTCGTCCCTCTGCCAACCCCCCCACTCCCCCACTCCTGACCCCGCTCACCCCCCCCCCCCCACTTCTGGCCCCGCTCACACCCCCACCCCCCCCACCCCCCCTCTGTGGCTCACATTTCCCTCTCAGGCCATTCTCAGATTATTTTTTAAAGTTTATTTTCAAAAATAGAAAGCATAAAACCAGACACCGCCAAGCCAAGCGTACATCTCAGCGCTGCCAATAATTCAGTATTCAGGCAGACATGAACTGCATTCTGCAAAGTTTTTTTAAATTTCATATTTCTGTAAAACATGTACTTTTAAGGAGGGATTTCTGAACATGAACCCTGAAACTGACTGTCTTTGTGGAATGTGGACTCCCGCTTATACAAGCTTAATATCTGGCTTTTTTTCATATAATGATCATAATAATTTATGGTGGTGGTGGGATGCCCAGCAGCCATTTTGTGTTGAAACGTTAATCAAACATCAGTTGGGATGGAGGGGGAGAGAAACAACAGAGACAGTAATACTGGGATCGGTTTAAGTGGCCAGACTGGAAATTTTGCCTGGGCACCAGAGTGCCCCCCCCCCACCCCCTCAGGACCCATAAGGGCCGCAGTGAGTCAGGCACACCGTGCAATGGCTTGGAAAGACAGCACCTCTTCCAGCACTGTGTCCCAATCCTGGCCCTGGAGGCCTAATCGGCAGGCCATTGATGGGCTGAGTCTGGAGTGTTAGTGCTGAATATCTGCCCCTGTGGGCCTCCTGGAGCAGGATTAGGAAACATCATCCTGCAGCACAGTGTCCCCATCGCTGCACTGGGATATTGGGTTTTTTATTTAGACTGGAGGGAGGACTACCTCGTATCTGCACACTGACAGCATTTCTAGCACCAAAATTGTGTCCCCACTCCCACACAGCCCTGCTTAGCTTCATTACTAACCAAGCCCAGTCCAGCTTAGCTTCAGCACTAACCAAGCCCAGCCCTGCTTAGCTTCAGTACTAACCAATCCCAGCCCTGCTTAGCTTCAGTACTAACCAAGCCCAGCCCTGCTTAGCTTCAGTACTAACCAATCCCAGCCCTGCTTAGCTTCAGTACTAACCAAGCCCAGCCCTGCTTAGCTTCAGCACTAACCAAGCCCAGCCCTGCTTAGCTTCAGTACTAACCAATCCCAGCCCTGCTTAGCTTCAGTACTAACCAAGCCCAGCCCTGCTTAGCTTCAGTACTAACCAAGCCCACCCCTGCTTAGCTTCAGTACTAACCAAGCCCAGCCCTGCTCAGCTTCAGTACTAACCAAGCCCAGCCCTGCTTAGCTTCAGTACTAACCAAGCCCAGCCCTGCTTAGCTTCAGTACTAACCAAGCCCAGTCCTGCTTAGCTTTAGCCTTTTTGAAGAAGCAGAGATGAGGAAGTCAGAACACTTTTTTCTGGACCCTTTTGTTCTTGCTGAAGGGTGGAACAGGAACAGTATCGCTCCAGATATGCCTACTCCATGGGGCGGTGGGGGGGTGAGTCAGAGATTGACACCCCCCAGAAAGAGGAAGGAGAAAGAGGCCATGTTTCCTGTTGCCACCCTGCGATACAATGCCAGGGGCTGCAGTAGATCAGCTTGGTTCGTAGAACCTTCACCTTCCCTGCAGAATCTTTGCTTCACTGTGGCAACATATCACCAGGAACCCTGTTTAAAACGCTTGCTGCCTTATAGCGAGGGAACTGGTGCAGCTGTCCTGATTGGCTCATAAGTGTGCAGCGGTGTGACTGATTGGCTCATAAGCGTGCAGCAGTCCTGATTGGCTCATAAGTGTGCAACTGATTGGCTCATATGTGTGCAGCGGTGTGACTGATTGGAACATAAGGTGTGACTGTTGCTATGGTATCGGAGAAAGGCATTTGGGATTAAATGCTGAGACGGGGTGGCTCCTGTGCTGGTGCTTATTGGCCAGCTTTGCTGGGCTGCGCACGATTGGCCGGCATCGCCCAGTCACATGGCATCACAGCGTCTAATCATGCGTTAGCGACCCCTGCTGGTTGGTGTGGCACTCGCGGTCCACCTGTTGAGCTGCAGATGATCTGTCCTCCTCCTCCTCTGATCCTTGAGCACGAGCTTGCGGCCTGTGGTGTGATAAAAGCAGGAAGTGACATCACCAACCCCAGAGGAGCAGACGGGGACACGATTGGACATCTCACCTGGCGAGATGACGGAACTCTGGGGCAGAAACAGGTGAGTGCGGCGCTCACAGGCAGGTACGGCACAAACCGCACCGGTGTTCACCGCAGACGCCCGCGGAGCTTCACAGACGCCCTGCGGAGCTTCACAGACGCCCTGCGGAGCTTCACAGATGCCCTGCGGAGCTTTACAGACGCCTCGCGGAGCTTCACAGACGCCCTGCGGAGCTTCACGGATGCCCGCTGAGCTTCACAGACGCCCTGCGGAGCTTCACAGACGCCCTGCAGAGCTTCACAGACGCCCTGCGGAGCTTCACAGATGCCCTGCGGAGCTTTACAGACGCCTCGCGGAGCTTCACAGACGCCCTGCGGAGCTTCACGGATGCCCGCTGAGCTTCACAGACGCCCTGCGGAGCTTCACAGATGCCCGAGGAGCTTCACAGACGCTCACGGAGCTTCACAGACGCCCGCGGAGCTTCATAGACGCCCTGCAGAGCTTCACAGACGCCCGCTGAGCTTCACAGATGCCCGAGGAGCTTCACAGACGCTCACGGAGCTTCACAGACGCCCGCGGAGCTTCATAGACGCCCTGCAGAGCTTCACAGACGCCCGAGGAGCTTCACAGACGCCCGCGGAGCTTCATAGACGCCCTGCAGAGCTTCACAGATGCCCGAGGAGCTTCACAGACGCTCACGGAGCTTCATAGACGCCCTGTGGAGCTTCACAGACGCCCGCGGAGCTTCACAGACGCCCGCTGAGCTTCACAGACGCCCGCGGAGATTCACAGACGCCTTGCGGAGCTTCACAGACGCCCTGCGGAGCTTCACAGACGCCCTGTGGAGCTTCACAGACGCCCACGGAGCTTCACAGACGCCCACGGAGCTTCACAGACGCCCTGCGGAGCTTCACAGACGCCCTGCGGAGATTCACAGACGCCTTGCGGAGCTTCACAGACGCTCACGGAGCTTCACAGACGCCCGCGGAGCTTCATAGACGCCCTGCAGAGCTTCACAGACGCCCGCTGAGCTTCACAGATGCCCGAGGAGCTTCACAGACGCTCACGGAGCTTCACAGACGCCCGCGGAGCTTCATAGACGCCCTGTGGAGCTTCACAGATGCCCGCGGAGATTCACAGACGCCCTGCGAACGCTCCAGCGCCGTGTCTGGGAACCGTCATCTGGGGAATCACCGAAATATCCGCGCCCCGTTCGGTCATGGAACCGGGTCCTGCTCGTCATAACCGGGACAAGAATTGCGATTGAAATAGCGTGTAGTTCTGTGGAATAACAGCGGGGTATCTGGGAAGAGAGGAAGTAAGCCGACGTCAGCCAAACGCGTCTGGACCCCAGACGACGGGCGTCGTGCCACCCACAACACATCTGAACAGTAATCTCTGGATAAACAAGGGGGAGGGGGGGCGGCGGGTGTGCCAGGACCCACCTCACACAATACCTCATATGCCATTAGGCCCCCCCGTGAGATGGTGTTTTAATAGTTACTCATAAGGAACTGAAGGAAAATCAGCGCCAAGTCAGTTAAAATCATCAGTGACGTAAATCTCCTGAAAATTGTTAGCAGGTGTGCGGCATCAAGGTCACGATGCAGGTGTCCTACATTTCTGTGGAAACGTTCATTTGGTCGTTTTGGGGAACGTGCGCAGCCGGAGTAGCGGCTGTAGGAGGTTAGCGGGGTGAAGCGCTGGACTCATTTCCACCGCGACCCTCAGCCCTCGGCAGACGGCCACGTGTATCGCCGGACGCGTGCGCACCTGAAACGCGCGGACAGGAAGTGGTCTGACTGGGAGAACGAGGCGGAGGATGTTCCGCTCTGGCGGTGGCGGGCAGGGGGGTGGGTGGGGGTGGGGTGGGGGTCTGGCGGCGTGTTTCCTATGAGCCACTCGTGGCAGGAAGGGCAGCGACAGGTGTGGCTCTTCATCCTTCCTCAGATTCTTCCTCCGTCTCCTTCTCCGCCTCTTCATCCTCCTCTCCTTTATTTTTCCACTCATTCTGACGTTTAAGGAAGGAGTGAGATCTCCCAGGCCCCTCCTAACCTCAACCCCCACTCCTCCCTCCATCCCTCCATCTTAACCTCAGAGCTAAATCCCCTGTTCAGCCCCAACAGTGACCGTGAAGGCCTGGAGCCTTAGGGTTGGGGTTAGAGATTAGCTGAGTATAGGGGTTAAGGCTGGAGTTCAGAGGGAGTTAGGGTTAGAGTGGGTGTGTGTTTGTGTGTGTATGCATGTGTGTGTGTGTGTGTGTGTATGCATGCATGTGTGATTGTGTGAGTGTGTGTGATTGTGAGTGTGATTGTGTGTGTGTGTGTGAGAGAGAGCATGTGTGCGAGTGTGATTGTGTGTCTGTGTATGTGTGTGTAATTGTGTGTGTGTGTGTGTGTGAGAGAGCATGTGTGCGAGTGTGATTGTGTGTGTGTGTGTGTGTGTGTATGGAGGGACCCTGGGAAAGAAACATTTGGGTTGGCCACTGACTCTGCCCAAGTCTTCAGTGGAGGCGTTTGTTTTATCATGTCAGACGGTGTGTTTATGATATGAACTGTGTGTGGGTATCTGCGTGAGTTATGGGCTCTTTGTGTTTTCACTGGGTGATGCACTGTTTTTCCGTCTTCCTCTAATCTGTCCTCTCACGTCCAATTTTGGTTCGTTTGCGTGCTAAATACTTCTCTACATCTCAGTCTGTGGTCTAAGATGGGAGGCGGTGAATGTGTGTGGCTCTGCTTTTTGTTTGTTTAATGTTATATATGTGTGCTGTACTAAACTAATACTTACAGGCGGGGAGGGGGGGTGCAGAGTGAAGTCACTGTCGAGATGGGGGAGTTAGAGGTCCCCACCCTTAAGCTTAATTCCTTAATTTAGGAAAATTCAGAGTTCCAGGGCATCCCATAACTCCTTGAGAAAGGTCTGGGACAGTCTCAAAAGTGCGTCGCTTCTCTAAGGATGTTCTGTGCCTGTGTGATGGGGTCGTGCATGTAAAACAGCTCGCAGTCAGAATCGCTAGTTTCAGGCCCTTTATACACGACCCTCCTGCGTGTTGGCGACATGCATTCATCTACATACTACACACACATTTTAGCCATGAGAAACAAATGCGCAACCTTACTGGACTCTGCCCTAGAATGGCTGGCAGTTCATTTAGTTATTATCACATTTATTTAGATGATGCCATTTTCTTTTTTTCTTGTTTGAGTTTGGCAATTATACTTGGTTTTATGGGATTGAAGTTTTTTTTTTTTTTTTTTTTTGAGGTTTCATGACTTTTGGGGAGGGCATTTCAGGGTCAAGGAGCCAACCTACCCGGCCAATCCTCGACAGCCATCATGTGAAAATGTCCTGAATCTCTGTTTGTCCAGTGAAAGGTAGTAGGCGGGAAGGAAATATCCTGACAAGACCTTCCTTTTGGGGGGGGGGGGCGGCGGTTGGGGGTGGGGGGAGGGGGTTTGTCCTTGTCCAATTACGTGCCATGTAGCCCAGGAACATGGTGGCCTGCTGCACTGCTGAGCATTAGGCTTCAGGTAGGTTCTATAGTCAGGTGGGTTCTGAGGTCAGGTGGGCTCAGGTAGGGTCTGAAGTTTGGAGGAGACAGGACAGGGTGGGGGGCGGGGTGGGATGGGGGGGGGGGGGGGGGGGTCTGTTGACAGCCCAGCCTGCGTGTGAGACGGTTTCACACTCTTAAATCAGGGATGGGAACCCCCCTTCTGCACCTGGGTTTCACGCCAACGTCTGCACTTAATTACTCTAATAATTTAATTGGCCCAATCATTGAACAAATGAGTGGGCCAATTAAATAACTATGTGCAGAAGCTCATTAATGAATGACAGCAGGATTAATCTGATGAGTCAGCCAACAGGAATGAGAACCCCCCCCCCCCACCCCACCCCCCCATCTTAGACTCATGAACGATCACAGCGTGGCGGTTTTGGTGCCGGGGAGCAGGGCGTTGGTTAAGTTCTTCTCTGGCTGTGAGAAAGAGAGGAAGGATTTTGATTTAGAGAGTCACTGGACAATGAAAAGGATAACCTGGCACCATGTCCTGTGTGTGTTGGCAGAAGGCTGGTGTCGGGAGGACCGTTGAGCTCAGAGACGGTGATTACCTCCATGTGTGTCCTGTAGAGTGGCACTGTGTTCATGGCTGCCCTGTGTGTGTCCTGTAGAGTGGCACTGTGTTCATGGCTGCCCTGTGTGTGTTCTGTAGGGTGGCCCTGTGTTCATGGCTGCCCTGTGTGTGTCCTGTAGAGTGGCACTGTGTTCATGGCTGCCCTGTGTGTGTCCTGTAGGGTGGCCCTGTGTTCATGGCTGCCCTGTGTGTGTCCTGTAGGGTGGCCCTGTGTTCATGGCTGCCCTGTGTGTGTCCTGTAGGGTGGCACTGTGTTCATGGCTGCCCTGTGTGTGTCCTGTAGGGTGGCCCTGTGTTCATGGCTGCCCTGTGTGTGTCCTGTAGAGTGGCCCTGTGTTCATGGCTGACCTGTGTGTGTCCTGTAGGGTGGCCCTGTGTTCATGGTTGCCCTGTGTGTGTCCTGTAGAGTGGCCCTGTGTTCATGGTTGCCCTGTGTGTGACACTGTGACTGTCTGTTGGGGATGTGCTGCGTGTGGGAGAGGTGTGAATGCAAGAGTTTCTCTCCACCTGCTTAGGTATACATGCACACATGTTGCATGCTGCATGCTGGGCAGGTGGATCCATAGATTAGGGTGACTGACTGAGATCAGACTGGTGTTAAGATCCAGGAAATGGTAAAGGCTCCTGAAAGTGTTGGCAGTAGTGGACTTGGCAGAGAGCTCCGGCATGTTCCTCCACTCCGGACCTGATAGAGACTCCTGCAGCGGTCTTTGCACCCCCACCCCCCCCCACGCCCCCCCTGCCATGGAGAACTACACCTCCGTCTCCGCCAGCAACATTCTGGCTCAACATGGTGACCTCACACTGAACTCCACTAATGGAACACACCGTCCTGCTCTGTGTGCTCAACCAAGAAACGCAGTCTTCTCTCCCCCCCCCACACCACACATTCTATTATTATTATTAGTATTATTATTATTATTATTATTATTATTATTATTAGTAGTAGTAGTAGTAGTAGTAGTAGTAGTAGTAGCAGTAGTATTAGGAATATTATTAGTAATAGTACTAGTATTAGTATTAGTAGTCCTAGCACTAACAACGTTAGCACTAACAACATTAGCCTTTTTGTACTTCACAGTTGATGGGATGGATAGGAGGTAAGGCCCAAAGTGAAAGGAGAGATGGCTTGACTGATTTGGAGGCATTCAGTCTCATTCAGCCAAGTTTTTATCTCTTATCAGCAACTGCCCTTTTAACCGTCAGAATTTGTTATTGATCTGTTACTTTCAACATTATGTGTTGATAAGACACTGCTATGAAAGTTTCATTTTAATGAAATTTGATTTTTATCTGACAACATTTTTCCTCAGTGTGTCACAACCGTGTCATATGATATTCTCGCTCTGTTTAGTTCCTGTTTTGGAGTTCTGATTTGTATCTGAGGGAAGTGGATCTGGGCCCGGGGGACAATGCAGGGCTGCGAAGCTCAGCCCGGGACGGGTCCAGAATGGTTCCAGAATGGTTCCAGAACTGGTCCAGAACGGATCCAGAACGGGTCCAGAACGGATCCAGAACAGGTCCAGAACGGATCCAGAACAGAACGTGTGGGATAAATCTGTGATCTCAGAGGCCAAATCGAGGGGGTGCTGGCTGAACAACGTGCCTATCATCACACGCACGACAGTTGAGTATTTCTGCCGTTTGTTTTTAATGTCACGGGTTCTTGTCGTCTGGTTCATATTTAATATTGCCTTGTGCATTCTTGCATATTTTGTATTTGTGTACTCTGTTCTCTTGGCAATGGGAGATTGCAGTGAGGATTATATTCCTGGTTAAATACAGGATACATTTAATAAAAATGAGTCAGTGAAAGTTATTTTGGAACTGAAGGTGGGTTAGTGGAACTGGAGTGGAGATGTTGTACCTGGTGATTTGACTAGTGGTTTGTATTGTTGACTAACTAGTGGCTTGAAATGTTGACTAACTAGTAGTTTGTATTGTAGGTTGACTGGTTTGTGTTGTGATTTGTTTGACTGTTGCAGTGACTGAACACCCCTCCCCCCCGGCCCCCACCCCAGCTCTAGTTTTGGGTCTCTGCCAGGCGGCCTTTCCTTCTGTTTACTCTCTGAACTTTATCTCAAAGAAGCAGGCGTCAGAACCTCCGGACAGAAACAAAACCAACGCTGACCTCTGACCCTTCAACGACCAATCACATAGCTGCGCCTGACCACTGACCTGTACAAAGACCAATCACAAAGAAGGAAAGGAGTTTATTGACTGAGTCTGTTATCACAGTCTATTATATTTTCAAATGAAAGAAAGACTTATCACAGCATTTAGCAGGTCTTTTGGCATCTTTACAATGGCCCTGAATTGATAGCAGCTTTGCTACTCTCCAGCTGAAGAGTTGGTTCTAATAATTCCCTAAGTTACTTTGGGTAAAATCCCCTGCTAAATGCTTGTTGTCTTTAAGGATGGACAAATCTCTCTGGATTTTAAAAAATTTAACAACACATAAAAAACAACCTGGAAGGGGGAAACTGAATGTGCTCTTTTCTAAATCACAGCTTTATTGTGCACCACAAAACAGAGATCAGTGCTCAGACGCACTCTCGGGCTTTGCCGTGTTATTTCTGATGAGAAATGAAGCTTTGATTTAGAGGGTAAAACTGTGCAAACTCTGTTTTGTTTTTCAGTTCACATGCAGTTTTCAGTAGCAAACCGGTGAGACCTGGTTGGAGATCTGTTTTTTAGTCAATAAAGTATTGGGAGCTGTAATCCAGTGTGCGGATAACCATTTTTCTTCAATCTTCACGTGTACTTTTATCCTCCACCTGGCCTCAAAACAGGTTGGATGTGCACACAGCTACTCTACTGTGGAGATCTAACTGGCCAAGCCAAGACAAAAAGACGTCATAAAATACTTGCTAAGATGTTCATATTGAAGCTAACTGACCGATCCAGTCATGGATTGGGTCACTGTTTACATGAGCTTAATTAAAGAGCTTTTAAATGTTTCCATGGCGCTGTGTTTCTGGGAATACCCGTTTCACGAGTGCCTTTCTCAGCCAGCGATTCCGTGCGCACATCGTGTGTTTCGTTTCTGTGATTATTGTGCGACAGGGTCTGAGCTGGTGGTGAAGCCCAGCTTTCTGCAGAAATGTGCTGCAGAGTCAGAGTCTCACAGATCAATGTGTGTGTGTGTGTATGTGTGTGAGAGAGAGTGTGTGTATGCGTGAGAGAGAGAGGGTGTGCGTGTGTGTGCCTGTGTGTGTGTGTGTGTGTGAGAGAGAGAGAGAGAGAGAGAGAGAGAGAGAGAATGTGTGTGTGTGTGTATGTGTGTGTGTGTGTGTGGAGTTCAGCGACATCAGCCAGTGATCGTCATAAGCGCGTCTCCTTCCATCACTATGACATCATCACTTCTGTCATGGCCGCTTGCCCTGTCATCAAGCGTTGGCTCCAAAATTCATAGTGCTGTGACTAAACCTGCCTGTGACCTCACTGCACACACACACACACACGCATTAAACCCGCCTGTGACCTCACTGCACACACACACACACACGCATTAAACCCGCCTGTGACCTCGCTGCATGAGTGAATACTCAGGGCGGATACTGACGGGTGTCAGCATAGGATTCAACCCTGCAACCCCCAGAGTTACACGTCCCATTTCTGAGACAGCCCGGGAATGCCGTGATTAGGTCATAATTGATGTGACGTAAGAACTTTTGCTTTCTCAACCGTTCGTCACGGCGTTACGCACGCGGGGCTGTCCCCTCGGCCGGGGCGCGGTGAATCAGCGACGGCTTCTGCCTCCGGCGCGCCGCTGAGCTGCGTGCTGAGGGGAAACACTCGTGGGTCATTGTGATTGTTTAAGCCACATCCAGTGGCCAAATATCAGGCAGCCGCTAGAGAAGTTGACTCTATTTTTAGAAACATATTGTGTCTTACAGACCTGGGTCAAATACTTGTTGGAAGTGATTTAGCCCTTTAGACACT
Organism: Anguilla anguilla; assembly: GCF_013347855.1. NCBI lineage: Eukaryota > Metazoa > Chordata > Actinopteri > Anguilliformes > Anguillidae > Anguilla > Anguilla anguilla. The sequence continues at coordinate 60,819,541 of NC_049206.1, read as the reverse complement.
GGTAAAATTCCTGCAGATTACTCACAGTTTCAAAATGAAACATCCACTTTCACAAATTTTCAGAACAGAGTTAGTAACACATTTTTATTGAACAAATTCTCAGGGATCTACGGGAGTGTTTTTGAATTTTTAATAAACATTTAAACAGTGCGTGTATTTCACATATGTCTTTGACCTTTGACCCAAGTCTGATGCCTGGCTAAGTTTCTAAATTTTAAATCTGTCAATCATGTGTTTCAGCATTTATTTCAACACTGATTGATTTGTATTATATTAGCAAAAATTACCAAATCAAAGTGATGGTTCAATATGGAAAACCAGGCTCCAAATGGAAAACCAAAGGCTGTGTAGGAATGTGTTCCTGAGATGCCTTTATCCCTCCAGGCCGAACTGCTGAAATGTTTGGCACTGACCTGGCGCCTTCTCGGCATCGTCGCGGCAACGTCCCGCCCTTGTTTTGGCAGCCCCGTTCCTGTGAAGGCCTTGGCTGTGTTTTCACCTGAAACAGAGACTCATTCTGCTCAGGAGACTGCGGGGGCCAGGAAACGGCTTGTTTCCGCGTGAACGACACGCTTCCACGGCAGACGCAGGTACATCTTCCCAAGGCGCTGCTCGGAACGCCTGGTGACTGCTTCCTGTGGGGGGGGGGGGCTAAAACCGTGAATTAATCTGTGTTAAACATTCCTGGTATCGCTAAAATCATGAATTAATCTGTGTTAGAACATCTTGGTATGGCTAAAACTGTGAATTAATTTATTTCAGTGCTAATTTGAGGGTATTTAGACCCCAATCAGGTGAATCACATAGGAATTGCAGCTCTTTTAATACATAAATCCCTCCATTTTAGGGGAGCAAAAGTATTTGGACAATTGGCTGCTCAGCTGTTTCTTGACCAGCTGAGTATTTTTGCACCATTGGTTCATGCATAAGAAAGCTAACAAAAGGTTTAGCGTTGACTCTAGGTGTGGTGTTTGTCTTTCTGTGGATGCTGTCTCTCAGCATGAGGAGGAAAGCTGTGTCAATGGCAGTAAAACAGGCCACCGTGGGGTTTGTGCAGTACATCACTCCTCCCTTAACTGAAGGACAGAACAGGGTGTTAGGAACGGCCAGTCACCGTGCATCAGCCGGTGCCCATCTAAACATCAGGATTAAAAGCACCCTGTGGTGTGGGAATCCGTCTGAAGTCAGGCAGGAAGGAAACATGCTCACCATCCAGCAGTCCTTCTCTCTGGGTCCTGAAGCGTCAGAGCAGGCTCTGCCAGCGCAGGCGATCTGAAACAGATGCTTTGGAAGCTGTTGGCTGCTCTCGTCGATTCAGTAAACAGTGAAATTAGAAAAGCTCACCCTCAGATCCTCGTGTTTCCGCAGATCGAGCTGAAAGGGAAAGGGGGTTTGCTGTTTTATTGGCCTGGGTAAATACAGCTTAAATTAAATTAAATAGGACTTTAAAAAAGCCAGCACGATCCAAACCTGCCTTTCTGTCCACACACACACACACACACACACACACACGCACATGTGCACACACATGCAAGCACACACATGCATAAACGTAAGCACGCACACGCACGCATGCACGCAACCATGCATGTATGTACACGCATACACACACACACACACACAAACAGATAAAAAAGTGTACTATAAATTTGTTTATATTAACAGTGGAATCACAGTAGATATTGTAGTTTTTGCCAGAGTTTTTACACATGAATTTATAATGACTGATGGGAAAAAGCGCAGACAGTCTGTGGACGACGCCCGGACTCTTTGAGCTCACGCGGAGCTGTTAATTGCTCATGGAAATTTGAGGAAAGTCACACACTGTGACCTCGGAATACCACACTGAAAAAGAAGGAACATTCCAAAGAAAAGGAGGAGAGAGAAGAGGAGAAGCGGAGTGGCGTTGGGAGCAGAGGGGAGGTGCGGGACAGAAGCACATGCTCGGCTCACGGGAGGCCATGTGAGGAGGAGAGAGAGGCGCTATAAGCTCCTGTAAACACGCAGACGAAACGCTGCCTCATCTCAAACAGGAAATTTCCTCGCTTTGTTTCTTTGTTTCTACAGCCCCCTGCTTGCCTGCCTGCCTGCCTGGCTGCCGACTGCAGCTAGATGGATCACCCCCCTCCCCACCCCCCCCACCCCCCACCCCTCCACCCCCCTCAGAGCTGTGTGAACCCCTCTGAGAGCCATCTGTAAGCACAGCCCCTCCCCAAACCCGTCTAGGCAATTTTTTAACTGGTTGTTTACCCAACATTTACCTCACGCTGCTCTTAGAAATACTATTTTTCAATTCAGCCATTTAGCAGATTCTTTTAATACTTTTGATCCAAAGCCACTTTGAGTAAATCGCCTCTCAAGCTGAAAATCAGCAAAGCGGCGATCAAATCATGGCCATCGCAGAAACGGGCGCCGCAAGATTCACTAAAAAAATGGAGAGAAAGGTTGGAGGGGGTGTAACTCTGCTCAGAGGTGTATGAAAATGATCTGGTTTTGGGTATACTTTGTGTATTCAGTGATATAACATGTCATTGGGCCTACAGCCACACCATGTGCAGCATTATACCAAATTTTCATACAATGAGAAAGGCCAATCAGAAACACAGCAGGATAGTGACATGGGCCAATCAGAAACACAGTAGGATAGTGACATGGGCCAATCAGAAACACAGTAGGATAGTGACATGGGCCAATCAGAAACACAGGAGGATAGTGACATGGGCCAATCAAAAAGACAGTAAGGTGTTGGAGGTAGGGGTTAAGGTAGAGTAGAGGGCTGCCGGTAGAGCATCCTGCTTTCAGGACCACGGACAGTGTTGGACTCGCCTACAGGCAGCACAGCTGAGGCTGAATTTACAGGCAGCACAGCTGAGGCAGAATCTACAGGTAGCACAGCTGAGGCAGAATCTACAGGCAGCACAGCTCAGGCTGCAGGCTGACCCTACATGCTGAGGTTAATTAATCAGGCCAGGGCCTGCATGTGACGGCACAGCCTGCTGTAAGTAGAGACAGAAGCCTGATAGAGGCAGGATCACAGTGGAGAAAGTGCTGTGGTGGGGAGGGGAGTGGAATCCTCAGCTGAACTGGGGGGGTTTGTTTACAGGTGGAGAGCTGGCCGCGCTCTGAACCTCACCCCACGGTCTGGGGCTTAAAGGCTCAGAGGCAAATAACCGCCATAATTAACGCAGTCATTACAGTCCTGCGGATCACTCAGTACAGGGGGGGGGCTGTGTTACCGTGGGACGATGACTGAGGATGTCCAAAGTTCAGCATTGCAGGGATTTTTGAAAACGATTTCCCCTCCATTATAATTAGTTTTACCGAAGGCTAGGAAATGTAATTTAGTTACGTTTCTTTGTTTTAGCTGTGTGCGAATCGCGGCTGGCTGGCCGGCGGTCTCCTGCAGAGAGGTGGACGCCTGCCCAAATGAGTGGTCGGCGCAAGCGTGTGATCCCAGCAGGACGCTGGACCCGCTGACCTCTCCCCGCCCTGAACACGCGGAGCCTGGACACGCTGACCTCTCCCCGCCCTGAACACGCGGCTGAACACGCGGCCCTGGACACGCGGCCCTGAACACGCAGCCTGGACACGCTGTTACATTCTCACACAGGGAGCATGTGCCAGGCCTAAGCTGGCATTTCCCCTGCCAGAGCCAGCTGCTTCCTGCGGGCACGCTCGGACCCCTGAAGTCCGACGCTTCGGCCTGGTGAGCAGCTCCACGGACTTTCTGCTGCCAGGGGACACAGAACGAGGCAGCTGTGCTTTTCGTCGCTGCGAGGAGTGATGTTTACTTCGGTCTGACGGTTGTGTTTTGCAAAGTATGGCGTGCTCGATCGCCCTTTCCTCCGATTGCTTCCTGGCATCGAACACGGAACTGTGGGAATGTTCTGGGGGTCACACGCAGCTTCCCGTTGTTGAATCCCCAGTCCGTGGTTTGAGGTTTCTCTGGAACATTCTCTGGAAGCCTGAAGTCAGGGCATTGTGGAAAATGGCTTTGGAGAACCACCTTGAGCATTGCCAGACCCTTTCACAGCCATCTAAAATGTTTATAAGCAGTTGATTCAAGTATTCTTTGCTCGACTAAGGCTCCGTATAATGGGTGTGTGTCTGACCACAAAAATAAATCAGATTTTCCTAATCTAACAAAACCCAAACCAAAATGTGCACATAAAAAAGTGAACATTACCCGTCAAAACACCATACAAAATAACAACAAACAAAAAAAATCACCAAACAAAGCCACAAAAGTGTGTGTCATCATGCACAGCTCAGGCTGAGTCTACAGGCAGCACAGCTCAGGCTGAATCTACAGGCAGCACAGCTCAGGCTGGATCTACAGGCAGCACAGCTCAGGCTGGAGGCTGAATCTAAATTCAGCAAATGCATCTCCTCCCCCCTTCAGCTGCAGCAGGGCTAAGGTCGGGCCACAGGCTGGTGGAGGCAGTCAGATCATTGGCGGATCTGTAAGGCAGAGCACCAAACCACAGGGAGAGAGAGAGAGAGAAGCACAGATCACCATGGCAAAATACATATGTACCTGCATACTACTTTCAGCACTTTCTAGCTGGGTTCAAAGGTCACCGCATCAGGATCTATTATGGGATTTGTAGGCGAAATGAGGCCTCTGTGACCGGGGTCAAGGGTCACCGCATGAGCATAAAACTCGCCCCGCTGTCTCTGTTTTCGTCCGGTCAGCCCTGATGCCAGGGCCGTGCAGAGGGGATCAGGAATTCTGGGATTTGTAGTCCTGAGTCATGCCTCATTGCTCTCAACCTGTTTCGCAGATGTGCTCCTCCAGAGCATAACATGTACTACACATGTTTTACACATGATCTGTCCGTGTGTTCTCACATGTGACACGGTCGCCCCGCTGGGTTTTTGATGGAGGATTTCCGGGTAAATACCCGGCTCACAGGGCGCGGCGGCGGCGGAGTCCCAGGCTCGCAGCTGTCCTGCTGCCAAAAAACGACCCGGACAAATCCCCAAAAACGGAACGCCACGAAAATCAGAACAAACACGACGATTAGGGCAGAGCTTCGCTGTGCAGTCAGTCCTCTTTCCTTTCTCAAAATTATACTGTTTTGTGTGACTCATCTCATGCACAACATGCTGCAGATGTGGATTCGCAAGATATTAAAATATCCAACATCACAGAGTCAGATACATCAGAGTCGTCAGACCTATCCTGAAATGTTTTGGAAATTGTACTTTATAAGTCAGATAAAAGCGGGAAATATTTGCAGCGTGAGCTCAGAGTTGTTCTCAATCCCCGAAGCCCTCCGCAGGCTCTGACTCTCGGCCTCCATGGCGCACGGGATCAGATGCATCTGTTTCTGTTTTGGCTCGCTGACGTCAGTGTGCCCGCTGGTGAGAGACCCCTCGCGTCTGTTACCGTAACGACAGCGCCGGATTCTGTACGTCTGAGCAGGCACAGCTGCTGGAGTTCTCCGATGCTTCACTTGTAAGTCATGAACGGACAGTAGAGTGACTCTGTCGCGAGCGAGACTCCATTTCGCAAGAGGGAAACGGGATATCCAGTGAGGTAGACCACCACTGTGACCTCATCGTTTTTTTGGACGCATTCGCCGTTCCATTTTTGTTTAGTGTGCTCGTTATGCACGGAACACTGAAAAGACTAACGCACAACTCACGAGTGGGGGAACTGACCACCGTCTCACCTCAGCGATTCTGTTGTATTCCCTTGCCGTGTAATGCAATATGCTCTTTTAGTCCAACCCAAAATAACCTTGCAATAACCAAATTGCAAAAACTCTCTCTTGACTGCAAATCCTGCCCTGTGACTCATTGTGTTTTCTTTTCCTTATAGAAAACAGATTGTGTGAGTTTTTTGTTCTTTTCTTTTTTCTTGAAGCAATGAAAACCGCCTGGATCAAAACATCTTTTGGCCCCAAATGCATTACATTTTAGAAAATTGCCTTCTTGAGGAAGAAAGAACATATTACGTAAAACTTATTTATGATAGTGTTTTGGCTGTCCAGCTAAAAAAACTATGGCCTATTTGACGACCAGTAGTAGTAATAATGCCTGGCTTGATTAATGTGCTGCAAATGTTGGCTTTTGCGCCCTGATTTTGATGTGGTTGGCCATCTGCTTGTGAATTCGTCGAACTGGTCAGCCCCAAACGGAACATGCTCGTTGATTCATAGCACGTTCGGCCTCTGCGCAGTTTGCCAGTTCACTTCGGACATTCCGATGATGAAGCGAGGACAGGGAAGACAAACTGAAACGGCGGAAATACCGTACGACTCGCTCGCTGCCACAGTCCATATTCAACACACACATAATATAATAACATATAAATTAACACATAATTGATACAGTTCACGTTTCTTATGTGTGCGGAGTATAGGCAGGAGGAAGACATTCATGTGTGGCTCAGCAGGTGGACTTCCCGGATCGACCAGCAGGGGTCAGTGGTGCACACTGAGATTCCTGTCTGACCGACACCCTCCTGTCTCTGGAGCAAAACTAGAGACAGTAGCACATCTCCCTGCGGGGCTGCCAATCACAGCTGGCACTGGCATGTCGCATACCAGTGTGGGGGGGGGGGGGGGGTCCATCTTTGCTCTGGAAGAGTAATTAGCAGGATGAGCCACTCAGCACCCCTTGATATATTATTTTTTTAATTCTGGGAAACTTTGGAGACGGAGCTAAAAGCAGCGGCTGCTGGTGCCTTTCTGCCATGAAGCAGGCAACGGAAAAGAAGTTGTGAAACACGAACGTTGCTGGAACGATGCTGGAATCCATCACCGTAAATATCCAGTGGAGAAAAAAAAGAAGAAAAAAAAAAGCTGCTTGTTTATAAAAAGAGCACATCCTGAGAAAGGAGTGGATGCCAACGATCAACAGTTTCCAAACCGTTTTGCGGAGTGAGTTATGGCCTCTTTGTATGAGCAGCATTTGGCTCCTGACAGGCGGAAAGGGGTTCAGAGGTCCCTCGCTCGTGTTTTTGTTCTAAAAACTCGAAGCAGGAATCCGTGCCGACCCAACACCTCACTCATGCAACGCGAGGACATCGGTTCTGCTTATCTGGGTTAACAGCCCGGGATGAACTGACTAACCTGTCCCCCCCCCCCCCCCTCGCCCACACACACACACACACACAAAGAATGAGTGGGTTAGATAATGGATGGATTGCTTAAGAGCTACTGGAGCTCAAGTGGCCAATGATGAATAGCAGCCAATCAGCCAAAGTAGACTTCCCAGCGGTTCGAATGTGAAGATGGTGACATTTCAGCTCACTTGGACCCATTATGATTCACAGGATGTTTTTTACGAGCATTCTCTCAACCATTTAAAACGGAGGTGGCCGAAGGACCATCGGTTGCAAGTTTAAACTCAACCTTAGTCGTGTGTGTTGAATGCTTTGGAGATAAAGAGGGAAGCATTTCCAACGATATTTCAGGAGTTACATATATATATATATATATATATATATATATATATATATATATATATGTGTGTATATGTTTGTAACAGCTGTGTGTTCCCAAACATGCACTGGCTGCCCACAAACTCAGATACCCACCTGTGTGCTCCCTAACACACCCTGTACACCTTAGAACACTGGGACCTCACAGTCAGAATCCCACACACTCATGGTGATCATGAAGACCTTCACCAACACTCCTACACAAAGAAATAATTAGAATTATTATAATAATTATAATAATAATCTGTTTTCATCTATGATAATACAATTTATTTTGTATAATTTCTTTACTTTTTTATGATTTCTTTTCACAGTAAACAAGTATGTAATTCTAAATCAAAATCATAAACTATGGGGTTTTCTCTGGGTATTTGCTATTTTAGATCAGTTAATGCTTGAAGCACAGAACTGGGTTAGAAGTTTAAAAACAATCATCTTTTTGTTTTTAAAAGTAACTCCTCATATGGGTGATGCTTGCTGAGACTGGACAGGCTTGCGTAGGTATGAAAAACCATTTTGGGGCCGTTATCAACGAAGTTCAGCACGCAGGAAAGCTGAAGATGTCTCACTCTGTTCAGAGCCTCCATCTGTCACTGATAATGATGTCACGCCTCAGCGCGATCGGCGCCTCGCCCTCCCGGATCTGACAAATGTTCGTTTTTCACCCGGCGGACGATCGCAGGAATGCGCCCCGCCTCGGCCCACGCATTCGCGCACGATGCGCACGTGCCCCGTAGCGCGCGCGCGCACAACCGCGCGGGTCTGCCCGGCGGAGGAGAAAGACGCAGCGATGTCGCCGCCCGTTCTGCACCACACGGACTGAAACTGAGTTCTACTCAGCTTTGGCATTTCCAATGCAATATGCACGTGCACTAAAAGTGCTTTAGTGCAAAAGTGCTTTAGTGCAAAAGTGCAATATTCTGGTGCATGGTGCAGACGTGGTGTAAAAGTGCTTTGTTTTGTTTATTACACAATCAGCAGATGCTGATGTGGCTGAAGCTGATGTGCAGACCAGGGCAGAGCACTCCTTCACAAGCCCAGGCTGTTTTGGCAGGTCGCTCACATTTCTGATATATATCACATGGGAGCTTCTTCACAAGCTGACAAATGTTTCAGCTTTTCAAACAGATGCTGTAAGAATACAGTGTGTTCTGTGATACTGGCAACACATGGTTAAACAAAGTATGGTAACACCCCCCTGAAAGCATCTGAAAAGTGAAGTTTTAAAATAAAGTGAGAGTGATAAATGGTGTCTGCCGGTCTTGAGTTTCAAAGCTCAGGTGCTGAATGAATCTCTGGTTTTGGTGTACGGAGCCAAAATTGTAGCTGCCAAAATAAACTCACATGACTCTCAAATGTGAATACATCCTTAAATGCATTACTAAGGAATAGCTGACCTGTTACGAACTGTTTTGAATGATGTATTTACATTTTTTTTTAATGAGGGAGGCTTATCTTCTTCTTCGTGTTATCAGGAGTTTGAAAATATATATCGCAACAGAATACCTCACCGCAATTTTATTTATAAGAAAATTATGTTGGGTAATATATTAATTTAAAAGCATCCAGTGAAGCAAATGAGAAAAAACACTCATAATTCATGTATATACTAATGATATTTTCATCTTGCACTGACTAGTGTTTTAAAACCAAACTGAAATGTCCCCTTCAACTGAAATTATTTGAAACACATTTCAAACTCCTTATTTTGGTGGATTTTAAGTTTCAAAAGGCATTATTCCAACAGTGCAGAAAAGGGTCACCAGAGATTTTAGGAAAAATCAAGGTGTTGTTTCTTTCATTATTCTCAATACTGCAAAATATGATAACCATAATTTTATATTATCAAAATTCAAATTTAATTTGGATTAGAACATAGCTCAAATCGAAAGGACAGTTTACAGCTTTTAGTTGATAAAACCACCCAGGAAGTTAAGCTTGTGCTGTGTCCATCTCTCTGTTTCCAGTAGACAAACATCTGGAGAAGAATTAACTTTTTCTGAATTTTTCTGAACACGTCATGGAGTGAGACCATTAGTGGGAAGCAACTAAAAGGATGCTGGCCAGCTGGCGAACGTACAGAATTCAACTTTATACAACAATCCTTTCACAACGAACGCTGCAGACACCGTCTTCTGCCCCAGCTCTCTTGTCATCTCCGTCAAATTCAGCTCGGGCTCAATTCAGCTCAGTCTCAATTCAGCTCAGGCTCAATTCAACTCAATTCAGCTCAGGTCCCTTGCATTCATTCATTTTCTGCTCAAATTGAAATTAAGATTTAGAAAAGATGTTACACAAATCTAATATACACACATGCATATATGTGTTGTATTTATTTCATTTTAAAATACAATATGCGTTGCATCTCCCCTGTGTAAAATAATTGTAAATAAAATAATTAATTCCTCTGTTAACTGTATTTTTGGATACAAATATATTACAATGTCTACAATGTCAATGACCATTACTATTATAGCAAATGCACACATGACAGCAGTATTTTCAGATGAACTTGGCCCAAGTGTAATTCTACAATTATATACTGTACAGTATATTCCTGATATTCCTGAATTACTATACAGTATATTAATATTTATCTTCAGCTGCATTGCCTCATTAATAGTGTCCAAACAGAGCAGTTCTCCAGGACAGATTTTGTAAGAGTGCCTGCGATTACCAGGGTGCATTCAGTACAGTAAAACAGGATCAAATCTTGAACATAACTTATGCTTTTTTTAATTAAAAAATTATACACATTAATGGAGACAAACCCATGGATCTTTCTGGCTTTCCATTCTACAATGCAAATTGAAAGAAGTCCCTGTTATTCTAGGTTGTTAAAAGTTTCTTTATGAACCACTTATTAAAATAAGTGTTTCATACAATATGTTTGTTATTACAATGCAAACAATGTAGGTACCTGTGTTTCCTGGCCAAAGGGCGTTTTCATTTTAAATTGTGATGAAATTAAAACAACGATGTCAGAAACGGCACTTTGTGTAGCTGTGGAAACATGTGAGATCATGGTTAAATGTTTTACCCAGGGGATCTACAAAAATTTCATTACTTGTGTTTGTAAAATTTTAAGGGCACAGAGGTATGGATTTAATTATTATTTTCCTCATACACAATGCCATTTTCAGCGAGTTGTTAACTGCCGTTCCCCGAGGTACGATATATTCATTCATATAAACAGAATGAGTTGACTGAGTAATTTGTTCCTTGGCCGTTGATTACAAGGAAGGAACTAAACGCAGTGTGCGTTTAAAGTGCTTACTGGATCGAAGACTCGCATTGTGTTTTCTAGGATACACACTGAACCAGACTTGCGCTTTTCAGACCACGAAATCCCTTGGCAATGAACTCGTTAACAAAGAAACGGAAGTGGCGGAGTATTAATATTCCGTTCCCTCTGATGATTCAATGCAGACTGCTGCTAAACAATCGCCTAACAACCACAGTCCTACAACTGGGAAAATAATGTTTTACACCTTTTTATTTTTTAATTTTTATCCTCAGTGCGGTGTTTTGGAAAAAAAAAATTATTGGAAAAATAGACGTACAATGTACATTGTTTACAAAAAAAAACAACAGGATGTAAGCATCACATTTTGCATTATTTTATTATGTAATATTAACAATAGAAAGAAAATATTCCTTCAATATAAGGGTTAGGGGATTAGGTTTAAATTAAATAGTTTTTTTTTTTTGTTACAAATACAAAGAGTGCAATCTTTTACACTTGTTGACTGTGCATGCCCTTGAGATTACGTATTTTCAGCGTGACCGCTTTAAATGTCTTCAGTACTACTGCCATCTAGTGGTACAGAGCGTTGCTGCCATTCCATTTGTCCTGAGTCTCCACTGGATTGCGATACTGGCCTACTACTTTGCCTGAACAGCAATAGATTTGACCCCAAACCCTTTTGGAAAGCACGTTCCACGCAGAAAGCAGAAGTCAGAGAGGTAAATGAATGGCTAAGTGTGACGGACGGAAGAAGCTTCCGAACAGGAAGTGAGTTAAACTGTGCTAAGGGCGAAGTCCTGTACAGGCCTCACATGGCTGATGCCTCAGACTCAGGGATTAAAATTCTCTGCTCTTCACTCTCCGGCTTCAATCCTACACGCCAGCTCGACCACTCCGCTCTGCCGCAGCAGGGCGACTTGCACTCCCTGCCATCTGGGTGAACAGTTCTCGCTCGTCCCAACCACAGAGCTCCTCTACCCGAGCTCCCCAGTGGTCGAACGAACTCCACGTTCCTCTACGAACCACTCAGTCATTTCCCATCTTCCGCTGTGGTCTGAAGACACATCTCTTCAGAATGTATCTGGACTAACTGTCAGTATTCTGCAGGGCACTCCCAATCTAGGATCGCTCTTATCACTTCCATCCTCCGAATTTGTTCCTGTAGCACTTTCATGCTTACACTTGTACTTCCATCCAGCACTTATACTGCACTTGTATCATTATCTTGATCTTGTAGCTCATTGTCATGCCTCCTAGCTTGACTTACTATAATTTTCTGACCTAGCCTATGCTTACTGCGTGAACTGTGTTCATGGTTATGAATAACTGTTACATGATGAGCATTGTACCTTATCGGACCTGTGTTTTGTAGTTGTTCCAATGGCGTTTGGTATGCACTTATTGGATGTCGTCACTTTGGATAAAAGCATCTGCCAAATGAATGTAATGTAATTTACAGCTTTCCCTATCCATTTACAGGGCATCGCCATGTTGTTTACCTAGGACTCGTAGTTTTGAAAAGCCTTTGATGAAGACCAAGCAGGTGAACAAGCTAAAGGATCCTAACATAACAGAGACCAGAGTGTCTGGAGCCTGAGAAGGGAAACTTCAAACGTCACCAAGTTCCAGGATGTTCAGAACGACATTAGTACCTACCCAGGATCTTCTGTAAATCATTCAGAATGATTTGGCGCATACGGTGTGATCATTTTCTGTAGATGGGAAGGGGCGATACCATTCACCGCTTGGTAGTGTGAGTGATTTTTAACTGGACATGAGCATCATTCACTCATCATCTGTAATATCATCCGCTTTTTATAGAATTACTTTTTTTTTTTTCTGATGGCCTTTTTGGCCAGAGCAATATTGTTAACATTCCCTGGGAGTCCTGAGCTGTTTGTGTTTGAAGGAATCTGGGAAAGGTGGCCAAAAAAGTAGTGAACAGGAAAATCATACTTCAGTTTGACTGCAGAAGTGATTTCCTGTAGCTGGACAATGTTTCCAACTCTTTACTTTCCAAATTGGCTGAACTATCCCTGACTGTCCCTGACACATACGATTTAAATGCCAAATGCCAATTTGAATTTTTTCAAGAGGAGATTCCTATAAACTTGTTGACTTAATACAAAAAAAGCACACCGTCCAAGCTCTGAAATGATGGGCACGTTGTATTCTAGAGTGAAAACAGCCACGGATGCGTTTCCTCATAATGCAGTTAAGTTGTTTCTGGTTTTGAGACAACGCCATGGCTTTGACGTATTTGGCGTACGCGATTATGAGTGATCACGTCACTTTGTTTTCTTTTTTTTTTTTTTTGCATTTGAGATTCTTTTTATCTGTCCAGCAACACTGGTATGCTTAAATGTCTTTGGCTGTCCAATTTAAACACTTAACAGTCAGCTCCTAAACAAATAATGTAAGGCTGTAAGACAAAATAGGAAAGTTTTTTATTTAGTTTGAATGAGAGGCAGAGCACAAAGCAATTATTAATCCAACGATTAATCCCACAAACAAAAACTATTGGTGTAAAATGCATGCCATTTTAAGAGTATGACAGGCCTATTATTTTATTTAAGTATATTACCCTTAATGTATGCATAACCGTTTACAGGTATGTATACTAGGTGATATAGTAAAGTAATTCTAAATTGCAACTTGGTCTCCCAACTTTCGGCCTGATTTAAAGTTCTCAAAGCGTATTTACGGCAAATGAGAATGTATCGACCCTGACTTCCTGTTCCGGTTGAGAGTTGCTAGTGTGGAGTTTTAATTTAACAGCAGTGGTCGGCCAGTAACCGTGTAAATTCGGTTTCATTAGATTCCATCGCAGGTATAACTTTGGTTATGGTGAATCCACCATCTTATGTGGTATATTTGACTTCACATTAATCGCAATTTGTGGTAGCTAATAAGTTAAGTATTGCTAATAAGTATTACAGCTGTTATTAGCTGCAGTAGAAGCGAGGGATGCTTTGAACTGCTAGCTAACGTTACAGTTACCAAGTGACCAAGTTTCCCTTTGTAAGAAAGGGACTCTCTTTAATCTAGTGTGGCGATGAGTGGCTATTTAGCAAGCTAGCTCAATTTAAATAATAAAACGACACACACATTGTTGTATTGGCGTGCTTGCTGGTTAGCCAAATGACGTGAGGATATATAATGGAAGAAGAGGGGAAAGTTTCAGCATGTTCGGCAGCTGAAGATACTTCTGCCAAAGAAGAAATATGGTGCTTGAGAAGAGTCGGGAAGACTTCAGATTGGCTTCGCCTGTTCGAGGATACCGAGGTAACGGTGGCTAGTTGGCTAGCCTAACGTTAGTCCACTCTTTCACAATAGCGCTTGCTAGCTGTTACCGTTAACCGCCATGATAGCTTGCTATATTATAACTGCTCAAATCATCTTAATAATGAAATAGCCGCTAGCTAATGCTCAATTACTTGACCCCATTGCTATGGTCAATTGTTTTTGTCTGTTAGTCTACTGACGCTAATTTATGTTAGCTGGCTAGCTAGGAGCTGTTGCAGCTAACTTCACTGGCTCTAGTGGTAAGTTAGCAAGTAAATAACTGCAATATTTTGTAGCCAGCTAGGTAGACTAATGTTATGTAAACAGCGTAGATTAGCAGGCTATGTGTGTAGCGTATGCATAAGTCCGTTAGAACTTGCTAGGTCCAGCTTGGCCTGGATGCGTAGCATAGAGGCTATGTGGATAATTTAAAAACCATAATAAATATCACAATATGGCATGTCTTAGCTACCAAATTAAGTCGAGTGGTATCAGAATATATGGTTTTTAAATGGTTGTTAAAATGGTAACTTGTGTATAAGTTCATTTAAAAATCGATTGGATACCTTGTTATTATTTTCATGGACGGAGACCCGCGCGCTGGATAAGATAGATAGTTCATTTGTAAATGACGAGCTTGGGTGGCCTCAACGGCCTGTTCGTTATTATTTACTATTTTAATTTTGCTATTTAAATTTTTACACTCCGGCGTTTAGGGGACAGGTGCCGTGTCCTTGCTCACCTGGGTACGGTGCATTTGACACCATGGGCTTCTGCGTTCGCAGGTGACGCTCGGACGATCCTTGAACGTGACTTACCAGCTGCTCTCTCGGTCCTGTCCCTTAATGATATCCAGACAGCACTGCGTGTTCAAGCAAAATGACGACGGGCAGTGGACGATAACGGACAAAAAGGTACTGGGGGGGGGTCAGGTCAGGTGAGGAGCTTTAAGCCCAGGGTGTTAAACGGAGGGAGAGGAGGGCGTGGCGCTGAAACGGACTTTGTTTCCCGCAGAGCCTGAACGGCGTGTGGGTGAATGGGGAGCGGCTCACAGCCGACCGGGCGTGGCCCCTCAGCGCCGGCGACTCGGTGCGGCTGGGCTTCCCCGTGGAGGGGGCCCCGGCGGAGTTCGAGTACGTGCTGGTGCGGGACGCCCTGCAGACCGTGCGGCCCTTCCTGGTCCCGCCGCGGGGCGGGGCAGAGGCCACGGCCACGCCCAGAGCCAAGAAGAGCAAGCGGAAGCTGGAGGAGGCGGAGCCTGAGACCGAGCCGTCCCGGGCCAAGCTGTTCCGCTGTGCCAGCGAGGACCGGTCCCTGACCGAGCCCTGCCCGCTGACCCAAACGCAGCCCGTGGGCGAGGTCCCGGGCCCCAGCGTGCCTGCCACGGGGCCCCGCGGCAACCTGAGCCCCGCCCATCCCCGTCCCCATGGCGACAGCGACAGCCCGCAGCCCGGCACCGAGCAGGACCGGCGGTCAGACGACTCTCTCTGCCGCGAGGAGGTGTGTCTACAGGCGAAGGAGAGAAACGCTTCAATAAGATTAAGTTAAAGATAATGAACCATCCACCCCGTGTGAGAGATGTTCAGTGTGCTGAGTGAAATGTGTGAGAGTTAAAGAGAGAGAGGTCTGCATGTACGTTACATTATAATGCATTTAGTGAGCAGACCCTCTCAGGCAGAGTGAAGTACAGGGCAGCAGAATGTATGTGTGTTCTCCTGTGCTTTCTGCTCGTCTGTGAGCTGCTTTTCGCATGTCTGTTCGCTGACGTGCGTACTGTTCCCTCTGCAGGTGGGGAGGAGCCTTCAGGCGGAGGAGAAGCTGAAGAAAAGGCTGGAGGAGGCCCTGCAGGAGGTGCCCCAGTTTGTTACTGCGCTGGAATGGCGTTGGGTGGAGCTGGGCTGGAGCTCTGTGTCTGCAGGGTGGAGCTCTGTGTGTCTGTAGGGTGGAGGTCTGTGTGTCTGCAGGGTGGAGCTGTGTGTCTGCAGGGTGGAGCTCTGTGTGTCTGCAGGGTGGAGCTCTGTGTGTCTGTAGGGTGGAGCTGTGTGTCTGTATGGTGTAGCTCTGTGTGTCTGCAGGGTGGAGCTGTGTGTCTGTATGGTGGAGCTCTGTGTGTCTGCAGGGTGGAGCTGTGTGTCTGTAGGGTGGAGCTCTGTGTGTCTGTAGGGTGGAGCTGTGTGTCTGTAGGGTGGAGCTGTGTGTCTGTAGGGTGGAGCTGTGTGTGTCTGTAGGGTGGAGCTGTGTGTCTGCAGGGTGGAGCTCTGTGTGTCTGTAGGGTGGAGCTCTGTGTGTCTGCAGGGTGGAGCTGTGTGTCTGCAGGGTGGAGCTCTGTGTGTCTGTAGGGTGGAGCTGTGTGTCTGCAGGGTGGAGCTGTGTGTCTGCAGGGTGGAGCTCTGTGTCTGCTGGGTGGAGCTGTGTGTCTGCAGGGTGGAGCTCTGTGTGTCTGTAGGGTGGAGCTCTGTGTCTGCTGGGTGGAGCTGTGTGTCTGCAGGGTGGAGCTCTGTGTGTCTGTAGGGTGGAGCTCTGTGTCTGCTGGGTGGAGCTGTGTGTCTGCAGGGTGGAGCTGTGTGTCTGTAGGGTGGAGCTCTGTGTGTCTGCTGGGTGGAGCTCTGTGTGTCTGTAGGGTGGAGCTGTGTGTCTGTAGGGTGGAGCTCTGTGTGTCTGCTGGGTGGAGCTCTGTGTGTCTGCAGGGTGGAGCTGTGTGTCTGCTGGGTGGAGCTGTGTGTCTGCTGGGTGGAGCTGTGTGAAGGGTGGAGGTCTTGAGCGCCTGTCTCTCCCGTCTCCCGCAGCAGCGGAAGGTGATGGAGGAGCTGAAGTGTTCTCGGCAGGGCTTCGAGCAGATCCTCCAGGCCAAAGACAAGGAGCTGGAGGTGACCAAGGTGAGGCTGCCGCCCCTCCGCACAGCACACTCATCACGGCTGCACAGGGCTGACGTAGGCGCTCCGTCGCTGTCCGTCTGTGGGAGGTAGTTGTGACGTAGCGTGGACGCAGTTTGCCTGTCGGGAAGATGTCGTGGCTGCTCTGCTATGGAATCATATTTTCGTCAAAAGTATCAACAAAACATCCTTTTAAGTGTCAAACTGGTATGCTCCCTGCAGAAGCATTTGGGGTCCTTTCAGCACAGCTGGTGTCAAAGAAATGCTTCCAGGCTTCACAAATGTTTAAAAGTTTTACTTTACTTTACTGAGTGTGTTGGCAGAGCTCATGTAGCTGGACAGAGGACAGCTGTTTGAGTCATCAGCTGTTGCCTCCACAGGCAGACAGACAGACGGATGTGTGTCAGAGTACTGTGTGTGTGTCAGAGTACTGTGTGTGCGTCAGAATCTCGCTTGTGCAATACAGTTCAATATTTCAATTCTATTCCCAGAATATTTATAAAGTAGCCGTAATACATTGGGCCACTGTAAACTTTGTGTGTTTATGACACATTGCTGCTTAATTATGTGTCACACTCACAGTAAGGGACCGTGTCGCACACTCACAGTAAGGGACAGTGTTTTGTGTCCTGCTGACTGTAAGGGTTCGTGTTTTGTGTCCTGCTCACAGTAAGGGACCGTATTTTGTTAGCGCACAGTAAGGGACCGTGTCACGCTCTGTGTTGCAGGAGGAGAAGGAACAGGCTCGGGCTCAGAAGGACGAGGTGGTGATTCAGATGACAGATGTTTTGGAGAACGAGCTGCAGTGCATCATCTGCTCTGAGCTGTTCATCGAGGTACAGATCTCAAGCATGACATCAGTCACACGTTACATTACACTCACGTTACAGTACATTACACATGACATTACAATTGCACGTTACATTAATCACGTTAGTTTACATATTACGTGACAATCACGTTACAGGTTCTCTCAGTGTGTAAACGTTGCGTGTTAGGTGTGTTAACGCGCTGGTCTCTCGCTGTGTGTTAACGCACTGGTCTCTCGCTCTGGTTAACGCGCTCATTAATGCGCTGGTCTCTCGCTGCGTTAACGCATTGTGTTAACGCGCTGGTCTCTCGCTGTGTTAACGCACTCATTAATGTGCTGGTCTCTCGCTGTGTTAACGCGCTGGTCTCTCGCTGTGTTAACGCGCTGGTCTCTCGCTGTGTTAACGCGCTGGTCTCTCGCTGTGTTAACGCGCTGGTCTCTCGCTGTGTTAACGCTCTGGTCTCTCGCTGTGTTAACGCTCTGGTCTCTCGCTGTGTTAACGCTCTGGTCTCTCGCTGTGTTAACGCGCTGGTCTCTCGCTGTGTTAACGCATTGTGTTAACGCGCTGGTCTCGCTGTGTTAACGCTCTGGTCTCTCGCTGTGTTAACGCTCTGGTCTCTCGCTGTGTTAACGCGCTGGTCCCTCGCTGTGTTAACGCACTCATTAATGCACTGGTCTCTCGCTGTGTTAACGCGCTGGTCTCTCGCTGTGTTAACGCATTGTGTTAACGCGCTGGTCTCTCGCTGTGTTAACGCACTCATTAATGCGCTGGTCTCTCGCTGTGTTAACGCGCTGGTCTCGCTGTGTTAACGCACTCATTAATGCGCTGGTCTCTCGCTGTGTTAACGCGCTGGTCTCTCGCTGTGTTAACGCACTCATTAATGCGCTGGTCTCTCGCTGTGTTAACGCTCTGATCTCTCGCTGTGTTAACGTGCTGGTCTCTCGCTGTGTTAACGCTCTGGTCTCGCTGTGTTAACGCGCTGGTCTCTCGCTGTGTTAACGCACTCATTAATGCGCTGGTCTCTCGCTGTGTTAACGCGCTGGTCTCTCGCTGTGTTAACGCGCTCATTAATGCGCTGGTCTCTCGCTGTGTTAACGTGCTGGTTAACGCGCTCTTTAACGCGCTGGCCCGCAGGCAGTCACGCTCAGCTGCGCACACAGCTTCTGCCTGCACTGCATCGGGGCGTGGCGGCAGCGCAGCGGGGCGTGTCCCATCTGCAGGCAGGACATCCTGTCGCAGACGCGCTCGCTGGTGCTGGACAACTGCATCGACCGCATGGTGGAGAGCCTGAGCACGGAGCTGAAAGAGCGCCGCCAGGACCTCATCGCCCAGCGCAAAGGTGAGAGGTGCGTAGTCACGTTCCCACGGAAACGGGGGCCGAACTCCCGCCATCACCGCCATCCCCGCCACCCACCACGCGGACACACGGCTGCAGGAAATATCAGCCTTATGTATGATGACTAGCCATAAACAATAACTCGTATCTAACAAGTTGTCATATTTACCCCAAAAATGAATGATGATAATGATAATCATTTTTGTGTAAGTAGCAAAGTTAATTCATTGGATATTAATGTTCAGTTATTCAGCTGGTAAATATAGCGCTGAGTGAATATGTGCACTTATAAGCAGTGGGTTCTGTAGCTACCAGCAGTACTATGTCAGAAGCTATCAACGTGAGTGGCTGTTTTGAGGGAGTTGTAGGGGAGCGGCTGTTTTAGGGGTGAGTGTAGGGGTGTGGCTGTTTGTGGGGCAGTTGTAGGGGAGCGGCTGTTTTGAGGGAGTTGTAGGGGAGCGGCTGTTTTAGGGGTGAGTGTAGGGGAGTGGCTGTTTTAGGGGTGAGTGTAGGGGAGTCGCTGTTTTTGGGGGGGTCTGAGCGGGCGTTGTGTGTGTCTCACAGTGCAGCCGGCCGCAGACCCAGTGGTTGTAATCAGTGACGAGGAGAGCCACGGCAGCAGCAGCGTCAGCGGCAGCAGCCTGCTGGATCTCGCCGACACCTTCGACGAGAGCGAGCTCTTCTCCGACGGCCTGTCCCTCGCCTCGCTGGACGAGACCAGCCTCAGCCTCTGGTCCGATGACAGCTTCAGCAGCGAAGATGGTTCCTCCTCCTCCTCCTCCTCTTCCTCCTCCTCCAGCGATGACAACAACGCTTAGGCCCCGCCCACCACAGCTATGGACATGGTGCCTTGGCCCCTCCCACAGCGACCCAGTTAAAGGGAGCTAATAAACTGTTAAATAAATCCCATTTTCCTTTACCTCCACGTTCAAATGATTTAGTTTACATTTCATATGATTGTACATTTTTATTGTTTTTTTGTGTTTTTGTTTTGTTATTTTTCCAGAAGTGAATAAAGTAACTTCAAGATACTGGTTGACTGTCCCTCATTAATTTCATTTTGTGAATTACAGATTAAACACAGAATGTTTTAATGGAACAGTCAGGAGTCTGTCAGTTTGTGAGAATGAGCTTTTGCAATGGTCTACAGTAGGAGAATACCCCGTGATTGTGATCATTTAATTTGTGTGTGTGTAGTTCACTCTACCTACAGCAGGGGGCGGCAGATCCTCAGCCAGCCAGAACAGTGGGGTCGGCTGGTGTCAGGCTAACCTGTTCTGTATGGCAGTGCTTTTGAAGAATTCAGCTTTATTTGTAAAGTACCTTTCTGGCCAGCATACCAGGAAAGTTATTCAGTAAGTATTATAATTTAGGTAAATTCATTAGTACGCTAACGATATTAGTATTAATGTGCTATAAGAGCTAGCCCTGGCACGGCCATTTGTGTTTTATGATTTCAGAACGAAAAGTGCGTGGACACTGAGAAACTCCGCTTTAGCAAAGCTTCTCTCTTTTAAGCAGACCTGCTCAGAGGTTTAACTGTGTTGTCAGGGTGGGATGGAAGGCCTTTGTCTAAAATAAAATTGTGTGAAATTTGGAGGATGTTTTCATGATGTTTTATGTGTTATGTAGGTGGTGCTGCTGGTAGTCTTGATGAGTGTTTCATGAGTAGGTAAGTGTGTGTCAGACAGGGAGGCCTGCCTCAGTTCAGCTCAGTTCAGCAGGAGGTTTATACTCAGCCAAGCCTTGTGCTGGGAGAGGAGGCCACAATGAATGACACCAGGGAGTGGATAAACCTAGCCAAGGCCTTCTATCTGATTGGCTGGGCACAGCCTTGTGATCCCATTTGATTGGCCAGCCGCCAGACTTGGTGAGACAGATGGCCAGTGGGTGATGTCATGGTTAAGTAAATGTGTCCTCGGGTTTACCTTATCGTATTTAAAACTCTGCGTCTGCTGCTGACCACTATAAAATAAAAACACTGTCTGTCCATAGTCAAGATCAGTTGTGAACCGTTTAATATTTCTAGTTTTTGAACATCCAGGCACATTTCTGGAGTATCCACTCCAAACATGCTCATCCAGTTATGTTTGTGCCCACCCCCAACATTTAAAGTACTCCTATAAATAATAGCCTGTTTACTCAGAGATAGAAGTCAATACCCACACAAAAATAGGGCATTTAGACTACTGTATACTGTAATAGTTTCATTGTAAAAATAAATTAATTTATTATTAATTTTCCGTGTTTGAAATTTTTAGTCATCTGACTGTAGACGTCGCACCTGCGTGGCAGTTTGTTAATTTGCGGGTTGGTTAGCGCGTGCTCTCACTCCCCTGCTGTAGAGCAGACGTTCGCGCACTCGCGTGCGCGCACGCGCCGGTAATTGATTCGCTCGGGAAAACCAGTTGCCTGGCAACTAATACCAGCTCTTTCTGGGCCTTTCAAGCAAATGGATGTGTGATAACTGTCAGCCAATTGCAGACAGGCGGAACGTATTTATGCTCTCACTCTTATGAGAAACACGGGTCTTCCATCCGACTTTCAGATCCACCTGCAAATAATCTTTATTTAAAGCTTTTTTTCAAATAAAATTTATCTTTATTCAATGGTTATTTAAAGATTTAACCGAGATTGCTTTGAGTACATCATAAACAAGAATGGCATATATTCAATTTACCAGTGCATTAGTTGTCATCGTTGTGGAGCAGTTGGTATCCATGGAGATGTATGATATGGTTCCTTAATCCTTCCTTTAGGGCTATTGGACAGTGCATCATTTTAAACTGAGCAATCAATCACTGACGTACAGCCTAGCTAGTGCACACACCTTTGGGCATGTTCAGCTTCTGAAAATTACAATTCAGACATTTAAATGTTTTGCATCCTAATAACAATGGTTTGTGTTTCTGTGGTGCTTTTCGTCAGATGATCCCAAAAGCTTTCAGCAGTGAGGGGGGAGGGGGAAGGGGGGATTGACCTTGACTGCTGCCAGCGTTGAGCACCCGCGAAAACATCACGCGTCAGCTGGGTGTGAAACGGGGAGATTCAGTAAACCAGAGATGATTCAAACACAGCCAGATTAAGCAGGACTAAATTCTAACACTTTTGAGTTTTTTATTTTATGGTGTTCATGTCCCAGAGTTTAAAAACTACCTTTATCCTCAGACAGCGGTGAAATTCCTGCAGGTGACTGACAATTTGGAGAAATATCTGTTTTGACCAATATTTGGAACAAAATGATTTTACTTTGATTGTACGTCTTAGTTAGTATCATCTTTCTTTCAGAATTCGTAGTGATATTTCTTTCCAAATTTCACGATTATCTGAAGAGATAAAGTATGCAAAATAAATAATATACCCAGGTCTGTGATATACGAGTTAACAGACACTGCTGTGTCTCTGGAACAGTCCTTATATGCAGATCTAGGAGACGTGATTGTGTTTATACGCAGGCCTCCAGACACTTGGTTTACAGACAGTGTTTATATCTAATAGCAGCCTCTGTCCCCGAAAAACGAAACGTAATGATTCGGTCGGGGCTAAAACACTGACGCATCGCCAGTCGCTTCTTGGAAAAAGGGACCTCATCCCATCATTACCACTGATTATGTAATGACCCTTAACTGAACTCTGGGAGTGGTGCTAAGAATGAGTGCAGTGGAAGCTTTGGGATGTGCGTAGCTCTGCAAGGCCAATGTTTGGGGTGGGGAGCTCCTGTGAGATTCACTTTAGGGATTTTCCGCAGACAGGGCCCACAGTGGAGTAAGAGATGCAGCTGGGTTTACTAGCAGCCATTTTCACCTGATAATACTGTTCTCACTGCCGCTCTGTGTCAAATCCGTGAGTGTGTGTGTGTAAGTGTGTGAGAGAGTGTGTGTGTATAAGTGTGTCTGTGCGTGTGTGAGTGAGTGTGGTGTATGTGTATGTGTGTGTGAGAGAGTGTGTGAGTGTGTGTAAGTGTGTGTGTGTGTGTATGAGTGTGGTGTGTGTGAGTGTGTGTGTGTGTGTGCAGGCAGGAAGAGGCCCTCCTGCTCAGTTTATGGAAGATGTTGTCATTCACTCCAGAGCTGTGGAGGGGGGGCGTGTGTGTCTGTCGAGGGTGATTACTCTACTGTGACAGTGATGGGCTGCCCCAGGTTACTATGGGCAACCCCCCCCCCCCCCACACAAACACACTTGCACATACAGACACACACTGGGAGGGCCTGTGTTGTGGGAGGAGAGGCTGGGCTGTGGGAGGGGCCAGGGTGTGGGAAGGGCTGGGCTATGGGAGGGGCCAGGGTGTGGGAGGGCCCGGGGAGTCCTGGCTGTGTTTATTGTAACACTGCTGAGGTGCCGAACGCAGTGTCCTGCTCTGTCTCCCACACTGTTCCTGTACTTCTGCAACCTCGTCACTAGGAGACGCTAGAGTGACACTGAGCAGGGAGGGTTCCGTTATTTATTTATTTATTTATCACTTTTCGCCAGTCTGAAAATATTCCCTCAGGACCTTAGAATATCCGTTTGGGTGTGGCCTTCAGAAAGAAACTGTCTGTGTGTGTGTGTGTGTGTGTGTGTGTGTGTGCATGTCTGCATGAGCGTGTGTGTGTTGTGTGTGAGGTTTGTCTCTCCAGCTCTTGCTAGGCCGTATGAGGAAGTGGATGTGACTGAATCAGGATCTAAATTTTTATCCTATTGCAAAACTGGCAGTAGTGCAGCAGTGCTTTGAAGTGTAATTAAGGGCTTGTAGGGGGTGAATGGCATCTTCTCCGCCGCTCTAATCCCCACCCGTGTGAGGGGTATTTCAGCGCGCTCGTATCCGACGGCCTATTTATAGCGGAGAGACGCCGCGAGCTCCACGGCTACGGCTCCGTTTGTGTGTTCGTATGTTTTCGGGACATCGCCGACCCTTTCTGTCCAATCACGGGACATCGCCGACCCTTTCTGACCAATCGCACCAGCCGAGGTGAAGGTGGGTGTGAGCTGACGCCGAAGGCCCAGGCACCTCATCCTCAGTTTGCTGCCATCGTCCGTCAGGGGGGTGGGGGGGTAACAGGAGAGCCGCTGGTCATGAAGAAGTGGGCACCTCCTCCTCTCCTGCTCCAGGAACGTGGCACCTCCTTCTGCGCCTCGGAACCACAATGTCCAGGAGTTTTACCGCAGTTATCACTGCACTCACAGTAGTGGAGCAGTAATAATTGCTATAAAATTGTGTTGTTCAGCAGAGGAAGCTGGTTTTGGTCGGGGGATATTAGCGTGACTGTCCTGATTGCACTAATTATTTTTTCTTACGTGAGTCCAGAGAATTTGGTAAACCGCTGAATTCAATTTTCATTCGGCTTTGTAGCACTCGAAGGCGGCCATCCCTGCAGATTGGAAAAAAAAACCCGACAATCCATTAGCTCACCGCCATGAATCAATACCGTTTCATCTTTCAGGCCCGTTCGGTGCCATTCTCGGGGAAAGGCGATCCCTTTTTTAACCGGAAACATGATACGAATGACTAAGCACTTAAGACCATCTGAGGCCTAATGAATTACTGAAATATTAAATCATGTCACAAATTAATAACCTGAACACAGGAGGGGTTCCTCTTAATATTTAAGTCTAAAAGGGGCTGGGATTCAATCCTCTTTTACAGGAAGTGCTGAAACAGGAAACGCTGAAATGTGACCTGACCTGCCCCGCCCAATCAGTGGCTGAGGTGAACGTATTTATATATTCATGTTCAGTAATAGAAATGTAGGTCCCGTGAGCAGTTTCACATCACCCTGAAATAAAAGTATATTGATCGGATCAATACGAGACACCTCAGCAACTTTATTGAGCAGTAAATGTAATTTCTCAGGTGTCCTGTGCTGGGTTTCCAAACTTAAGCACATGGCCGCTCTTATTTTACACTTTACTGGGAAACCGGGGCACCTCCAGTAAAAGGTTTTCTAAGCACGACGCAGAACCAAATTTATTTGTTTTTATTTTTTGAGCTTTATGCTCATGGCCTTTTGATGGTACACTATTTGACCAAAAATATCTGGACACCCCTTGGTCTGGTGCTGTTTTTCACGGTTCGGACAAGGCCCTTCATTTCCAGTGAAGGAAAATCTTAATGCTACAGAACACAATCACATTCTAGACGATTCTGTGCTTCCCTGACAGTTTGGGGAAGGCCCTTTCCTGTTTCAGCATGCCTATGCCACTGGGCACACGGCGTGGTCCATATAGAAATGCCGTCTAGCTTTCCGCCTTAGGGTTGGGCTGCTGACATCACTGCCTCTTCCTGACCATTGTGTGCAGAACAGCAGGGCTGTCCCGCCCAAACCCAAAGACCAATCAGCAGCCGCACAGCAGGGAGGATCGCTGACCTGCCATTGGCCAGCTCATCCACCTGTCGCAGTGTCCCTGCAGTAGGCTGCCAGGTCCGTGCCCATGCTGTGTCCGCCCTCCCGCCATCGTTCTGAATAACACGAGCACCCGTTCCTCATAAGGCACAGACGCTACCGTGCTCAGAGCTCCTCAGATCCTAACCCGCTGTTGAGCCTGATTTTGTCACATCCTTTAGTGTTGTTGACATATTCAACGAATTCATGTGTTGTAAAATGTTGTAAAATTACAATGTGAAGATTTTGTTGCGGAGCTATTGTAACATAATAAGCACAGCCTCTTCACCCAGATTCAAACAGGCTGAAAAATCTGTATGTTTGTGTGCCACACGCTTTTGTGCCAAATTGTACAGGTGGTACAGCTATGTGTCCTCACCAGTATGTAGCCAAATTATTTACGTATTTTTCTATAAACATTCTTATTATGTTTACATTATACTAACCTTTCCGGTGTCCCAATGTCCAGCACACTTCTCAGTTCTCTTGGTGTGCAGGCGATATTTACGGCGCACCGGGTTGTAGAACTGTTGTTCAGGTCCTGTGTTGCGCTGACGCGCGCAGCGGCGGTTGTCATGACAACGACTTGCTCCCAGAAGAAAACGGACAGGACGGTAAATGTAATTTGCCTGCTTGATAAGTTGACGCTGTTCTTAAAAACATGTGTCTGTGTGTCCCTTGCAGTTTTATAGAAATTCTTAAACGGGCCAGCGGCAAAATATGACGTTTGTACTTCTGCAAACTCGTTAAATACAGGGAATGCAATAGAAATATCCAATTAGCAAGCTAGCCGGCTAGTGCAAGCTACCAAAGTCCTTGTTAACGTTATCTAGCTTGCAAAGTTATCTACTTAGTTTAGCTTTTCTGGTATTGATTTCTAACACAGCGAGTATCTGGTCTTCATAGTGACTTCCATCTCAAAAAAATAATTTATTGAGAGCTGAACGATTTAAATTGGCCTGTCACGATGCTGTTGGTGTAAAAGATGGAATGAAGTTGATGCAATTGAAGTCATGCTGATATCAAGAACAGAAGCCAGATGGTAAACACAGAAATATTCCTGTTAACACACTTGGTAGTAATTGCAGTCCTGTCAGGGGAACTATTCCTGTTAACACAGCTTGCAGTAATTACAAGGGCTTGTCGGGTGATTATTTAAATCAGGTTTTAATTCGGTTTGGTTTTGAGGAAATTGTTTCAGGTTTTTTTTTCCATCAGGTTGGGTACGTGCTTGTCTATTTGTCTTGTTTCTTATGACGCAACCTGGAAATCTCTCATCTGAATCTTCATCTTGACTGTCCTCATACAGGAAACTGCAGATGAACAGTAGACCCAGTGATTATGACCTAACTTCAGTCAGACATTGTTATTGTGTGTTTTCTCTTTATCACAGTTTTACTCCTGTGGCTGCCAACGTTCATGTGTTCAAAGCAGCACATTAATATTTAAAGGATGGGGGCATGTCTCAATGTGAGAAGTATCTATCATTTCAGACGTTTACTGAAATTATATATAGTGCTTTATCTGTCAACAAATGTTTAATAGACCCCTCTTGCCACATTCAGACAGGCCCCTGTCCTCAACACTTGGGGTACCACTCACCACTGTCATATTCACGCTCGAATCTGAATCTGTTTTTTAGGGAAGTTTTGGAACACAAAGGCGAAGATCATCGAGGGCCAGTCAAAGATGTGTGACACGAAGGAGGGCTCGGGGAGGCCGCTGCAGATGTCTCCTCCGCTGGCCGATCAGAACCCCGCTGCCGACTCGCGGAAAATGCGCCGGATAATCGCGGAGGATCCGGAATGGTCTCTGGCCACCGTGCCGCTGCTCACCAACCTCTGCCTCACTCACATCATCCAGAACTTCGAAGGTGCGCTTCATTTATTTACTATAATAGAACTTATGTGTAGTGTATGCTGTTTATGTAAAAAAAAAAAAAAAAAAAAAAGAAGAAGCTTGCCTGTACATTTTGCCTTTAGTCTGTAACTATAATATTTATATAATGACTAACCAACACTTTTCCTGGAGATCTACCACGTTGTAGGTTTTCGCTCTAACACAGCGAACCTCATTCAACAGTTAGAGATCTCGTTCAGCTCCTAATTAGTACAGTCAAATGTGCCAAATTAGGGTTGAAGTGAAAACCTACAGGATGGTAGAGCTCCAGGAACAGGGTTGGGCAGCCCCGATCTAAGTGATTTACACTGCGGAGGATCACCTGTGACCGCTGTGTTTGGTTAGAACCAAAATGTTCCGCTTCCTTTTTTGTGTCTTTTTTAAAACTTCTGTCGCCACAGAGAACCCCGTTCTGGAGCAGCTGCTGCCGGCCCACAAGGCGTACGTCCACGCCCGGCTGTCCACGGCGCTGCCGCTGCGCGTTACCGCCAACCTGATCAGCGACGAGGGCTACTGGCAGCGCTGCTGCGAGTGCCGCTGGGCGCTGAACAACGCCTCGGCCTACGGCGGCAGCTGGAAGCGCATGTTCCTGGAGCGCCACCTGCAGGGCCTGATCGAGCTCTTCATCCCGGACGTGACGGACCCGGCCGCCGTGCTGGAGGCCGTGCCGCACTGCCGCGGCTTCGTCCGCCGGCTGGACGTGTCCCAGCTGCTGCCGCCCATCCGCCAGCCGCGCGCCCGCGAGGAGGACGAGGACGAGGCCAGCGACGGCGGCTACGACGGGCCCTCCCTGGACCACTTCGACTTCAGCGTCCTGCTGCCGCAGCTGCAGAACCTGGAGGAGCTGCACGTGGTGTACCGCGTCAGCGGCTGCGGCATGAACTTCGAGTGGAACCTGTTCGAGTTCACCTCCCGCGACTGCCACTCCCTGGCCAAGGCCCTCAAGTCCTGCAAGACCCTGAAGGTACGGTAGGGCATCCAGTCCTGAACCCCCAAATAGAAACCACATGAGGTGAAAAAAAACCCTAAACAGTGGGTAGAAAAAACTTGGGTGAAACCCGGCTTTGATTATTTTCTCATTTGTGTCATAGCCGTAGTAAACGTTCTCGGTGTAAACGGGCCTCATGTCTCAGGTGGTCCAGGTGCAGTAAGGTGGACCCGTGTTCTCTGTAAGACGCTGGTCCTGGCTGTGTCTCAGGTAGACCCGTGTTCTCTGTAAGACGGTGGTGCTCCTGTGTCTCAGGTGGTCCGGGTGCAGTAAGGTGGACCCGTGTTCTCTGTAAGACTCTGGTCCTCACTGTGTCTCAGGTGGTCCAGGTGCAGTAAGGTAGACCCGTGTTCTCTGTAAGACTCTGGTCCTCACTGTGTCTCAGGTGGTCCGGGTGCAGTAAGGTAGACCCGTGTTCTCTGTAAGACTCTGGTCCTCACTGTGTCTCAGGTGGTCCGGGTGCAGTAAGGTAGACCCGTGTTCTCTGTAAGACTCTAGTCCTCACTGTGTCTCAGGTGGACCCGTGTTCTCTGTAAGACTCTAGTCCTCGCTGTGTCTCAGGTGGTCCGGGTGCATCAGAGCAAGGTGGATGATGAGCGCTGCCAGGTTCTGGTGCGCAGCCTGCTAGACCACCCCGCCCTGCAGGAGCTCGATCTCTCCCACAACCTGATCGGCGACCGCGGCGCCAAGGCCGTGGGCAAGCTGCTGGGCCGCTGCCGGCTGCAGAGGCTCACGCTGTGCGACAACCGCATCCGGGGTCCCGGGGGCCAGGCGCTGGCCCACGCCCTGGCCAAAACCTCCACCCTCACCGCCCTCAACCTCCGCCTCAACTTCCTGGGCGACGAGGGGGGCCAGGCCGTCGCGCACGCCCTCCTGAAGAACAGGAGCCTGGTGACCGTCCACCTGGGGGCCAATCAGATGACGGAGCCCACGGCCATGGTCCTATCACAGGTGCTGGCCCAGAACAGCGTCCTGCGCGACATCAACCTCTCCTGTAACAG